>NC_052353.1:64735821-64737144 GCF_009727055.1 Benincasa hispida
TCAATCTTCACACGAAGGAATGCACGTGTAAGGAATTCGACTCACTTGGTATCCCGTGTTCCCATGCAATTGTTGCTGCCAAGGAACAAAATATACCCATCCAGAGTCTTTGCAGTCGATTTTATACAATGGGCTCTCTAATGATTGCATATGCGGAGCCTATAAATCCACTTGGCCACTATCTGAATGGAAAAGACCTCTTGGATATGTAGAAAAGACTATCATTCCTCTGAAGTTTATGGCACAAGCCGACCAACGGAGAGTGAGAAGAATACCATCCAGAGGAGAATTTCGCAGATAAATGAAATGTGGTCGGTGTGGGAATTATGGACATAACTGCCAAAATTGTAACGAACTGCTCACAACCGTCGACATGCTGAAAATGCCAGAAACCGTGACACAAACACCTCTCATCTAGTTTAGTTTATAACTAACTTGTAACATTTCATTTATTATAAATACCACTGATCAGTTTTTCATACGTCATACTTGTAACATACTTCATACTTTTTCATACTTGTAACATACTTCACACTTTTTCATACTTCATACTTGTAACACTTCATACTTCATACTTTCATCTTGTAAACAAAAAACAATAACAAGCTGGAGTATTTCTACAATAGCAATCTTCATACTCTCTCAATTTTCATACTTGTAACAAAAATAATAACTTCATACTTTCTCAATCTCGCTCTCTCAATGTTTGAACTTTGAACCTTGAACTTTGATATAATGTTCTATATACCATTGATATAATGAAAAGAGTAGTAGCTCAATTATACATGTTTTGATAAAATGTATAATATTGAACTTTGGCTTTGAACTTTGAACTTTGAACTTTGATAAAATTATTTTATACATGTTTTACATACATAAAAAATACATGTTTTTACATACATAAAAAATACATGTTCTTACATACACAAAAAATACAATAAAAAATACATGTTTTATACACATAAAAAAATATGGAGTATTTGCCCATAATTGACATGCTAACTGCATCCTATATTCACTCATCTTCTCCTGAGTGATTACGAATGAATCAACACCAATCACTAAGTGTTCTAGTAATTTTATTGCAAAGATGGCATAATCAAGCAATTCGTGTTGTATGTTGACGTTCATAGGTCGCGAGATTTTCCAATGGGCTGTGGATAGGTCCAGCTTTGAATGATCCACGTCACAGTAGTGAGTAGGGATGGTACTGTGACAATCAATGACTCTAGCCAATTCACCAGCTTTTTCATTGGTGTGTATGACGGAAGGGAATCGAACACGAATATATGGCCTCTGTTAATGTCCATTGCAAGGACCATC
>NC_052353.1:64737149-64747962 GCF_009727055.1 Benincasa hispida
TATATGGCCTCTGTTAATGTCCATTGCAAGGACCATCCAGTGCTCACTGATATTCATTGTCATGTAATCGAAATCCACATCTACCCATTTGACATTTAATTTACCAGTGACGTAGTCCTTGTACGTGTCTTCATCCTCCCATGCTAGGGTAGCCTTCAGAAGTGTCTTATTCTTTATTCGTTTAAATACCCCGCCACGAGCATTAAGGTGACTCTGCCAAATGAAATGGGAAGTTAAGTAACGAAATATACCATAGTAAAATGACTCTTCACAACAAAATATATCAAAATTTACCGTTACACCAATTGGCAAGATGGTGAATTTGTGCATGCACATGTCAGGTCGGGTATAAAATTCTTCTTTCATAAAATAAAATAAAGTATTTATGGTCTGGACAAAAAATTACTATGTCAGTAAAAGTACAAGATATCCAACTATAAAGAAGTCAAGACTAGGAAACTTATATCGCACTCGACCCATGAACTCGGGGAAATCAATTCCTTGAAGAATTGTTTGGCGAATGGTTTAAAGGAGTTCTCTCGAACCTCATTGTCGGTATTATCGTCTGAGATCCAGCCCATCATTTCTGTAACGATATTGTGTGGAACGTCATGTGCTATGTTGTATGTGACAATCGCTTAGGATAGTGACGTAGCTACACCTGAGAGAGGATGCTTAACCACACTTTTCTTCTTTACTTGAGCTGTATATTTATCAACAGCTTTCCTCTTACGACTAATTCTTCGAGATTCCTACATAAACAGATAACAAAAAGTTACTCATCAAGAAATATAAAAATATAAACAAAGATTACTGATCAATAAATTACTCACCAGTGTATATCCTTCTGTGGTCGTAACAATCCCAGAAGTGTCGGTCTCTGGGATGTCAGACATGTCGACTTCTGTATGTGGCATGGTGAGTGAGGCAGACATATTGGGCTCTATTTATGGGATGTCGGCCTCTATAGGTTCGACGTTAATTGGTGATGTTGTGGTGGTATCGGGCTTTAGAGGGGGGATGGGGGTAAGTAAAGTGGTGGTATTTTGAGGCTCTATAGAGGGATGGGAGTATCTGAGGCAGTCACATTATTGGTATCGAAATCCTGAGATGGGATGGGTGACCTTGTTGTCTCGTCATTCACCGTGGCACCCTTCAATTAGTAAAGTAAAATGATGAGTTCACGAATACGTAAAAACTAAACACATAAAGACATAAAATGATAGTAAATGCAAATCTTGCACATAGACTGCAACAGTGATAGGATAGCCGATAATTGTCCTTTCATGTCTGTCATGTTTTCCTCCATATTGGATACACGACTATCTAAACTCGATATATGACCATCCAACCTTGATAATGAGCTGTCAATGGCCCACAGGTACGAATAAATAGAATCATCGGGATTGGCTCCCTCCCTGGGGGCAGCATACTCACGTCACTCCTTATCCATAGATCGCTTTTTATAGGAGTCTGCAAGATGGACATCAGGTGGGTTCAACTTGTCCTCATCACGTACGTCCCCCACCACATCATGGAACATATCATCACTGGGTGTGTATGTCCCTCATTCCACCCTTCCATATTCAGCATTCTCGTGCTCAAAATGCTCGTGTTCATCCTCTCCCTCCACCCTTCCACATTTATCATTACCATCTCCATGATGATCATCACCGTCACTTTCACTTTCAAAACTACCTCTATCACTAGTCAACCTATTGCTACTTTCAGCAGTATCATCATCCGCACCTAGATCAAATATAGGCCGTCTGTACACTAGGGTATCTTGAAACTCCCTCTCAGCGTCTATCATGATAATACCCTCTTTAACCTTTATCTACACTAACACCAGTAAACTAGTTAGTGTCAATTTAACAACCAGATGAACATATTATGCAAAGAGTAAACGTACATTGTTAGACTCGAATATCTCTCTCTCGAGTACTTTGAAGGACACTAAGTGGAAGCATGACCATCGTACTATGCGGGGCAAAGCCACCTTGCTCATTCGCTCCGCAATGTTCCTAGCTATCGATGCAACTAGGATCTCGTACGTCCATATCTAAATAGAATTTACATATATTAAAAACATGTTAAATCAAACAACACGATTATTATGTTAAGCAAATTTACCTAGAACGTTTGTGGAAATCCACGCAAAGAGTACTTCACAACGTAATTTTATTTCCTTTCACCTTTGTCTTGTATAGACTACTCTTATCATTCAACGCAGTCTTTAAGGCATCAGTGTCTCTACCAAATAATGGTACCTTAATCAAGATTGTTGTAGTACTCTAAGTTTTGAACGTCCTTAAAAGATTTGAGGTCTACTGCATTTTTTTGTTTGTTCTTTCCCATCATTGCAACCTCAGTATAGTAGACTATTGTGATCTTTACAACATCCTCATCATTTTCAAACTCCAACTCCTTGTATTTTTCTTCAAGTAGACGGCCATGTAAGGTGTCCTTTTTCACTCGATTACCAAAATACTTGATTGCAAGTTCATACGAAGACTGCTCATTCTGATCAACTCGTGTTAGGGATCACCATAACCAATCAACAAAAAATCATCATTCGAAAAAGTGACGATCTTTCCACAAATAGAGAATGACATAGAGTAAGATCTCATCCTCTTCACTTCTCTCAACAATATATGATGGATAATTGGGCTCTTAAACACCATGTCAACGTCTACAAATCGCCCAAAAAATGTTCTCTTGAACATGTCTAACTGTCTTGAGATAAACTTCTCCTTCACAATCTTGTTTGCATTAGCAATGTGCGCCAAGCTTGTTACTTGACCGGGAAATCGGTCGACTACGGGTATTCTGAAGTGTGTTGTCATCTTAAATCACTCCTACATGAAATAAAAATTCAATCAGTAAACTCCTTCAGAAAAAAATTGTAAAAAAACATTATGTTTCACTCTCACTGGATTCACTCTCACTAGCTTTGCTCTCTCTGATATTGCTCTCTCTATTGTTGCTCTCTCCGATATCGATCTCTCTAGTGTCACTCTCTCTGATGTCACTCTCTCTAGTAACTCTCACTTATCTCGCTCACATTCTCTCTTTTACTCGTCTTCAACCATTGAAAACATCGAAAACCAGAAAAACAAGCAAAAAAAAAATCATAGGTTCACATTATTTCTAAACCTCATAATGACCCATCCTTTCTGGTATCACTCTCTCTAGTATCGCTCTACCGATTTCACTCACTTATCTTGCTCACAAACTCTTTCTACTCGTCTTCAACCACAGAACATATCGAAAACAAAAAAAACCATAGGTTCACAGTATTTCTAAACCCAAAACGACCCACAAAGCCTTATTACCGATCAATTTAAGATATTTTCAAGCACAGATTGAAAGATTTACTGATAAGATTCGATTTGTCAACGACAGTGGAATTATTTGCAACCGAAATGATGAATTCTAAAGAGGTTTTAGTTTATGAGTAATACGAAACCATTAGCCTTGGAAAGTTTGAATGAAGAGTTTTTAGTTTTGTTTGGTTTTCAATAAAAAGGTAAGAAGATGAAGAGGTAAGGGCAATTTACGTAATTTGGTATGACGATAATGTAAGCAGATGGTCAATTGACATTATTTTTAAAAAATAGATCATTTGACATTTTGGACCCAAGAAATGGGTCATCCGTATAAATTTCCTTTATATTAGCCACCCTAAAATATCTAATGCTATCATCTTTCTTCTCAATTATCAATTTTAACTTAACAAAAGCTTAGTACTAACAAAAATGTTGTGATTATATATCCCTAATCTTTTCTAATCTACTAACTAAGATAGGATTATTATATTCGTTCTCCATTTATAAAATGAGTCTAACTAAATCTATTAATACATAAATCCAAAGATAGACCCAAATTTTCAACCGCTCAAGTCATTCACTCCAAGTTCTCTTCAGCCTCATAATTGTTTTTAAAAAGATTAAACTAACACACAAACACATAATATACATCAAATTTTGCTCTATTTTCAACAAACCTAACCAAACATATGGCAAAATAAATAATAATTTCTCTAAATTCTACAGCTACTAAACTTTTAAATCATAAAAACCCAACTTAAAAAATCAAGATTATATAACTAATTACAGTTCTATATCAACTCTGTTTTGGTTTTAAGATTAACATCAGTATCATTGCTCATTGCCCAGTAAGTTTAATCTTGAAGATATACATATATATAAATCCAGTAATGACCCAGAAATCAAGTATCAAGAATTGCTCTAGTTCCAAGAATCCAAACCAAAGAGATAGTAAAATAAGATCATTATTTCTGTAAATCTTTAGTCTAACATGGAAAGCAAAACAACAAGGTCAGNAAGAAAAACAGTTATCTGAATCCCATTCTGAGCGATTTGGCAGTTCCAGAACAAATTTCATCACCAGCTTTCCTCTTTCTGGAATTCAACGGCAAAAAAACCGATTCAACAGAGCCGATTAATCCGTCTTGAACCAAACCGAATCGAACAGTGTTTTCAAAGAAATTGGTTACATCGAGAAGCGGCTTCCGATTGAATCTCCTTCTAATGATGGGTTTCTTGGGAATTGAGGGGAATTGCTTCTGGGTAAACGGCGGGAGGTTTTCCTTATCGGAGAGGGATCGGACGGCGGCGAACTCCATGGAAGACGGCGATGGATGAATGAGAATGAGAAGTGAAGTGGGTTGAGGAAAGGGGAAAGTGGATGTTTATAGTTATATTATGGATTTTGGTGGGAATTGAAATGGGAATCATTTTTTTGAAGTTTGGGTTTTGGATCTGAAGAAGTTTGGAATTTGAAAGTGAAAATGAAAATGAAAATTTTGGTCGGAGAAGAAAGGGGGAAGGGAAGAGGGAGATTTTTTTTTGAAAGGCGCGATTTTGGGTTTTGGGAGCCAAATTAATTATATTGTAATGAAACATTTTTGCGGGGATTTTTTCTTATTCGTTTTGTTTTGGGTTTTTTTTATTGCCTTTTCTGACCAATTGCAATCTGCCAACTCAGCATCCTTTGACATGTTTTGAAAAGGTAAGATTCCACTTGGTAACTACTTTTTTAATTGTCTTTTAAAGTTAACCTTATTTACTTTTTGCAATATGCCAACTCAGCATTTTTTGGTTTCCACTCTCAATTTTTTTTGTTTATTATCTATTTTTTATCAATTCGTTAGGGTGGTTTTGGATTATCGCGTTTGTTTTGCGACCTAAGATGCCCTTTAAGTTTTGGATGTCCTCTGAAATATGAGTTTTTTGGATTTCCATGTTAAGAGCATCCATTTTTACTTTTTTATGCCTTTTTTCATATATATATACAACATAACTATGTACTTCACTCCCTTTGATTATATCATAGTTGTTTTTATTTTTTTAAGAAAGATATTCAAATTCAATTTGATATTATAAAAAAATAATAAATTAATATACATTATTTCATTGAGAAAAATAATAAAGCTATATTAATTTAGAAAGAAATCCAATTAATAAAAATAAATGTATTATATAAGTTGAAATTGTGAATTAATGAATAGTCATGAGGACATTATTGGAACTTTATGTAAATTTAAGACATTCTTGGATGAAATCTACAAAACAAATATAGTTATCAAAGTATTCCCATATATCTTCAAAGATATTTCTACAAAACGAACATAGTTATCTAAGAACGTCGGATGTCATACATCTATAATTTTGGGCATCTAAATATTTAAGTTATCTACATTCACAAAAATCCTAAGAGTTTGTTTGGTAGGTTGTCTGCATTCTATTTTCAAAAATCATTTTTTGGATCTTGTGACTTAAACTATACAAATTCTGAAAACAACATATACTTAGATTTTGAATTTGAAATTTTAAAATATAAAGTTATATTAGAAAAGATAAAAACAATAAGAAATATAGTATTTCATGTTTTTTTAAAAAGGAAATACCTCTTATAATAAAATGCCCCAAAGGCTAATCAATCTCAGTCGTCCAGACTATTTACAAATGACAACCAATCAGGAAAAGAGGGAAGCCACACCTCACTATAATTTTGAACCCTAGATTTTTTTTGCTAAAAAGTCATCAACCACATTACAATTTATCGAACAATGGGTGAAAGAACAAGATTCAAACATCATACTCATCTCTTTAATCTCATCAATTTAGTAGATTTCCTCTCTCATTGTGTGAATCTCGCCTTTATAAGTCTAATTGGTTGAAGACAGTCCGATTCAACAATTAGATTTGAAATTTGAAGATCAGAGGCAAGATGAACTCCTGGCGAAAAGCTCCGACAAAGAATCTTCAAAGAAAATATTTAAAAACTTTGATTAAGCGGCAATAATACACCCATTTGAATCTCTTATAATGGCTCCGATACAAGTGATGGATGAGTCTGAAATCCATGAAGCAGCACATAAGTTTATGTGAATTGATAGGCTGGCAAATCCAATCATGTTAGAGGTTTTTGTTCTGAGAAGAGTTAATGGTCGAAGATGACTGGTAACTTTTGCTTTTCACTTTGAAAACTTCAAAATAATTTAGAATCCATCTGCATTTTAAAGAGATTGATGGTACTGGTTTATTACATTTGAAGTTATTCCTATCATTTCAAATAGCCAAGATGGAAATGGCTGTAATGTTTAACTCCTCTTTTGAACACTTTGTGCTCAGTGCCACCCATATGTCAATAAAGCTTTCATTGAAATTATTCATTACCAAAGAACAATTTAAGATCGAAGCCGATAATGGTTTAATACGGTTGCAGGTGAAAAGAGCATGATCGGTTGTTCCAGCTTCAATTCCTCTTCTTTGTAAATTATAATAAGGATGATATCATTCATGTCTCTACAACAAAAAGAAAAAAAAAAAAAAAAAAAAAAAACTTGATTTTCCTATGAATATTTAGGTTCCACATTTTTTTTAGACCTTTTTCATATTTTTTATACTGGAGGTTGTTGTACATATTTTTAGATTAATGAAGATTTTATAACTACTTTTTACATTGTTATACCCTTTCTTGTCATAATGTCATATCACTTCATCCTTAAGTCTTGTGTTGAGATGGATCTTCCTAATTATTTCCACCTCCTTGAGAGCGAATGCATCCTTCAACTTGGCAATCTTTCATGAATTAATAGGAGATATAAAATCAGCAACTGAAATATCACCATACCGAGGATTGAAACTAGATGGTTTAAATGTAGTTGGCCGTGGAATCCAAGGATATTGAAAAGCTTTGATATTTTTGCCATTTCCCACTCAAAATCTCAATCCATGTAGTAAAGGATCCTTACTCCAAATTAAGCTTCTCCAAATGTAAAATGAGTTTAAATTCAATTTAGCTTATAAGATGAACTCCTTAGAAAAATAGATGCTTTTCAGAAGGCTAGATACAAGAGAAGAAGGGGTTTTAAGAATTCTCCAAACTTGTTTAGAATGCAGGCTTGGTTAAATCCAATTAAATCTCGAAAGTTTAAACCACCAAGGACCTTAGAAAGGCAAAGGGAATCTCATTTTTTCCAATGCATCTTCTTTTTCTTTTCTAATGATGAACCACATCAACATCTTGAGAAACAATGAGTTATTTCATCACGAAAGTTTTTTGGGGATTTTAAAAACACTCATGGCATACGTTGGGAAGGCTTGGTCAATGCTTTTAATCAAAATTTCTTTTTCGACTGTTTAAAAGAAAGCCCTTTTCCATTCTTTGATGACTCTCCAAACCTTCTCCACAATGTAATGGAAATCTCTAGCCTTGTTTCTAGTGAAATATGAAGGAATACTAAGATAACATTCAAGGTCGAGCTTCATAGTGACTCCCAAAATATTGCTTAAATAGTCTCCTCTTTCTTTGGAAACATCTGAAGAAAAACCATGGCAGATTTTGAGTAGTTTATGAAGGAACTCTTATCAAGATCGTTCCAAATTCATTGTAACAGAAATACCGCATTCACAATCATACAACAAGTTATGCATCCACTAATAAATTACAACATGCTTTTAATAATGAATAACAAAGGAACAAGAGACTCATCTTTGAAGAACTTTTCTTCTCTGTATCTCTCGCTCTCGTTAATACCAGCAACTCTCGCTGTCTTTGTGATCGCCAAGCCAATCGTCCACCAAATCTCGCTGTTGCTCACCACCAAATGGTCTTCTACACGAACAGACAGCAAGGAGACACCACCACTCAGTAACCTCAGTATTCTCGGAGTGAGAATCCAGGAGGTGTGGGCTCTATTGGATTTGGTAGAGGGGAGGAGGAAACTACTGTTGGGATTGGTGTCCTAATTCTCCCGGAGTCTCATAGTTTGTAATCTGTACACATTGTTATGAATAAAATAAGAGTTATTTTATCTGGCATTTACTTATATCCAATAAACATAGCTCCATGATTATTATATGTAAACTTAAGCATGTATATGAGATATACAAGTGGATCATGCCTTAAGTGATAACCTAAATAGGTATGTAGTATAATGATAAAGAAGGGATACCTGATTCTGATAACACTATGGATACGATCCGCTTTGTAGAGGTTTAAAAGTGTTGTGTGAAGGAACTCTTATACAAGAGTACCTATGAGCGGAAAAGGATCTTTCCAATTCATTGTGACAGAATTTCCACATATACATTCATACATATAGATATGCATTAACACTACTAAATTATTGGCATGCTTTGAGAAAAAAAAAAAAAAAAGAAAAAAAGAAAACAAGAGAACGAAGAACTTACCAGTTGAAGACACTTTTCACATCAAAACTCGCTCTCTCCACGAACAGCCTTTTTGTGCTCTCGCTAGGATAGTAGGAAATTGTTCCGCAACATTCCGGTCGTCTACCACGAACGGCTTCACATGAACAACAGGAAAATGGGGACGACACCACCAATTGGAGCCCTTAATATTCTTGGAGTGAGAATCCAAAGTGTGGGCTTTGTTCGGTTTTAGTAGAGGTGAGAAGGAAAAGAAATCGTGTACAATGATCAAGCAAGTGGGAGAAGACAACGACTATCGTATAATCAAGATGCTTGATTGTTTAGGCGAGGTACACGATCGTGTAGGAAAAGCTAGGCGATCGTCTAGTAAAGTTCGGGCGCTAAGCGATCGTTTAGTAAAATGTAAGCGATCATTTAGAGAAGCGCGCACGGGGGTGAGCGGTCATTTAGCAAACAAGAGCTTATCGTATATGCTCTCAATTACAAAGCAATAGAATCCAAACACCTCGTGAGCAATTTTTGCGACTTTTTCAATCTCTTTGCAGAAATGAAAACAAATTTCATTTTATTCTTCAGTTACGAAAACCGAATTGAACTCCTACTAATGCATGGTTATGGAGAAAACATTGGGCAATTATCCCATAACTGTCCAATTAATAAAATAATAAATATAATCACATTATATTCATAATCTATAGTTTGATATCATATATCAACCATAGTGTTTTCTCCTCTACTTGATATAAATCATATCTATATCCAATTTCCTCCAAATTAATGTATCTCATACATTTAGTCAATCATATCATATGTAATTAACCAGTTCAATTATATCATATATAACCAAAATCCCTCTTGTCAATTTGAATATTTCTAACTGACCCAAAAACTGATTCCCAACTTGAATCCAAGCTACCAAGGGGACCTTATGGACCTATGGCTCGAAGCTCTAACAGTACGTGAATAACTGACTAAAATCTTTAGCCAGGAGATCCACCATCCGTTAACTGCCAAACATTCCACTAAAGACCGACAACTGAACTCTCCTTACCACAGATATATTTATGTGTCCATTGGATATAACCAATCATCAGTACGATAACCTTTCATAGATGCTCGTAAGTACAGTTGGGCCATTTTACTGTTTTGCCCCTGTAGTTACATCTTACTTCTTAAGTACTATTGATCCCTCTAATGAATAATACAACATAGTCCTATTATGTGTGAACACCTTTCGGGCCATGAGAAGGTGTATGGCGCCACATCGTTCAAGCTCCAAGATCAGCCTTTAAGGGAGCAATTTATCTACTTACCCCTGCTTCGGAGAAGGAGTGAATTCCATCTTGTGTAGTTGAGTTCTCAACTCCCAAATCAGATGAATCCCCAAAGTGGAAGGTTTGAGTCGGTGAACTGGTCACTCACACCCATGCAAATCAAAGGACCACCCTTAATGGCAGGAGTTCCCAACTCATTCAGGATTGAGGTCATGTTACCTATGGTCATCCTAGTGAAGTGAAATCTCTGTCATGAACGACGTTATATAACGAGACGTTAACACTTCGTGGTTAGACCTTATAAAAACTCTTTTTATATGACGGCCCTGCTCCATGTCCCCACACGAATGATCAGGATCAGACTATCTATGGCAAGTCACAACAGTTGTAACTATCCTACAAAGCAGGTCGCATCACGTAGCGTTACCAGGATAAGGTTTCCCTCCTATATCCATATACTACAGACCATTTTGGTTATCACTTAAGACATGATATCCACTGTATGTCATACCACATACATGCTTAAGTTTACTAATGACAATCAAAGATTTTAGTTTATTGGTGTGTGGTAAAGCAAATAGAACATCCATGTGACAAGTCAAGAAGTGAAGTAAATATATATATTATACATCACAAGCGTTCGTACAAACTATGTTTTAAACACAGGACACTAGAGCCTTTGGGCATCATTCCAAAAATCTTCCACTCTGTCTAAAGCAAGTGGGTGTACAAAAACTAGTACAAAAAATAAAACTAGGGCATAAAAGCCCAATAAAGAAAATCTCCCACTTGCCCTAGTTCTAGCCGCGGGTGGTCCCGTAGACCCATGCTCTG
>NC_052353.1:64749396-64750988 GCF_009727055.1 Benincasa hispida
CTGGCCATTTAGAAATGAATTCCTCTGGTTGCACCATGTAAATGGTCTCCTCAAGATTGCCATTTAGAAAGGTCATCTTGACGTTCATTTGCCAGATATCATAATTATAATAAGCGAAAATGGATAGGATGTGGACCGACTTTAACATGGAAACAGGCGAGAAAGTCTCCTTATAGTCGACTCCTTCCACCTGGGTATAACCCTTTGCCACAATTCAGGCCTTGAAGGTTTGCATCTTCCCATCAGCACTCTGTTTGCCACAAGTCTAGCTTTATGCCCGTTCCACAACTCTAGAGGTGCTTTCGCAACACTCTTAGAAGGAATACAGTTGAGTATGTATACCACAGTCTCCACTTTGAAACCTTAAAACGAGTCCGGTAAGGAAGCGTAACTCATCATCGAACGAACCATGTCCAACAAGGTTCTGTTTCTCCTCTCCTCTATACCATTCTGCTGAGGTGTACCCGATACTGAGAGTTGGAAAATGATTCCATGTTCTATCAAATAGTCTTGGAATCTAGAATCTAAAAAATCTTCATCTCGATTTGATCGAAGTGTTTTAATCCGTCTATCCAATGCATTTTCAACTTCAGCCTTGAATTCTTTGAACTTTTCAAAGGAATCAGTACCCATACCTAGAGTAATCATCAGTAAAACTGATAAACTACTCATAGTCACCTCGGGCTCGCACATTCATAGGAACACAAAGGTCAGAATGCACTAACTCAAGAGGCTCTTTGGCTCGATAACCTTTTTCAGTAAAAGGCTTTTTAGTCATCTTACCCTCAAGGCAAGATTTGTACACTAGTAAAGAATTTTCTTCTAACTCACTTAGAAGGCCATTCTTCACCAATCTCTCAATTCTATTGAGATTGACGTGCCCTAATCGAAGATGCCAAAGTTGAGCATTTTCTTTTGGAGAAATTCGTTGATGTTTAGATTGAGTTACGAAAAATTTAAACATCTCTATGTTATGGAGGGAACTTAAGGCTAAAGGTCTTAGCACATACAAGTTATTTTCCAGTTTAGCTGTACAAATCTCAACACCATCTTTATGAATAAACACTTTATCCATAATAAAATAAAGCGTATATTTACATTGTAATAAACACTTTATAGAAATAAGGTTCCTCTTTAGTTCAGGAAGTACAAAAACATCTTTCAATACAAGAAACCTATTTTGTAAAGTTAACTGGATGCCTCTCCCACTGTCATAGCTGAGACGATGTGCTCGGTGCCTACTCGCATTATAATCTCACCAGTCTCCAGCTGTCGTCAGGATCTAATCCCTTGAAAAGAAGAACAAACGTGATTAGTGGCGCTCGAATCAATTATCTAGGCAGAATCATCATTCTGCACTAAAGATGTTTCTAGCACAAGTAAATCATATTTACCTTTGTCTGCTTTGGCCTTAGCCTTGGTGGCCTTCCTTTCCTTCAGATATTGAGGACAATTCCTCTTTTGGAGAAATTCCTTTTTCAACCGACGGCAGACGCCTCCTTGGGGCGACAGGTGGCAGGTTAGTAGGCGCTTTCCCTTTCCCCTTACCACCCTTCTTCTTCTTCCCCTTTGCAGAGTTAGAAGTAGAAGGT
>NC_052353.1:64751688-64752853 GCF_009727055.1 Benincasa hispida
GCTGGAATAGGAAGACAGACCTCCGTAAGGGCAAACATTAGATCCTCGATGATGTGTACCGTCGTGATCATATGTTTCCAACTTGAAAAGTTGTCGCCAGTAAGTTTTTCGGCGCTAAGCAAAGCGATTGTGGCTGTAGCCATTTTAAAAAACGTTGCTAAAAAACGAACAAACTTTATAAGACTTTGCTAAACCACATTTTAACCAATTAGTTTTAGCAAAACAATTTCCAAGTACCCTAAGTTAAAAGATTTCTATTTTGCAATAATGCCCCAACAAGGCAGGACAAACGTCACCGGTGGGGAGATTAGATGCCTCTTCACTAGGATGAGACATTTTCAGCCATTAGGCAGAACCAACTCTTGGAACTGAACCTAACAACCATCATTTATTTGGTTCAGAACTGTTAACTTATAACTGGCAGAAATGCCAGTTATTCTAAGCCTTTTATTTAGAATCTTGAGGGCTAATAAGTAGAAAATGCAGTGATAATACTTAGAATTTGCGAAAAATTGAGTTTTGCATCAATTAGTACCTAAATCCTCACCGACCCCAATATTATGCATTACTCCATGCCAAAATGTCTATTTTTGTAGCTATCATAAGAATCAAACGTATGCGTTTGAAATAAGCAATCGCAGACAAACGCATGCGCTGAAGCCAGGCGATCGCAAAGACGAACACATGAGCTAAGCGATTGTAGACAGTAATCACATGCGTCCAACGCATGAAAGTTGCGATAATCGCATGCGTCCAATGCATGGGAATTGTGGGTGGAGATTGCAGCCACAGAGTGATAGCCTTAATAGAAGATCGCAAGATGGGTAGAACGCGTTGATAACTTCATGTAACAACCCAGATTTGTATGCATACAGGAAATTAAATGTCAAATATTAAACAAGATGAAATTTTATTTAAAGGGGTGGAAATTTAGAAGGGAAAAAATAGGAAATTTATTCATTATCCAAAAATAATGAATAAGGGAGCAGAATCAGGGAGGATTAATTAGAAGTTGAACGCTAGCTAATTCAGGAGACAACGGGCAGTAGATAACTTTTTGTTTGGGCACTGCTCATTGGAAGAATTGGAGGTGAATTAATTGCCCATATACTCTTAAAATTTGAAAGAGTTAAAAAAAGGAAGTGGAATCCACAAGCAGTGAAGG
>NC_052353.1:64753673-64780711 GCF_009727055.1 Benincasa hispida
AATCATCAGATGGGTTAGTTTCCGCTTAAGTCCTCATCTTTCTATCAGGACGGAGAAATTTATGCTTCCAGGGCTGGTAGGGCATGTATGGTTGCACCCCTTCAGGCCTAATCTTATGTTATGTTTACGCTAGAGACTAGCAGGGTATGTATTGTTGCACCCCTCTAGTCCAATATTATGTTTATGCTAATGGTTGATGTTGGATGCGACTCTGGCCCTACTGACTGCATGACCCCCTAATCATCAGATGGGTTAGTTTTTGCTTAGGTCTTCATCTTCCTATCAGGGCGGAGAGATTTATGTTGGAAGCATAACCGACCACCACATGTTATTATACGTTTTCGGTCCCAACCATATGTTTTCATGACATGTTGCTTGTAATTGTGCATTTGGTCACTACCCTACATGAGAACTACTTACTGGGTATATTATTACTCATCCTATATTTTTACAGACTTTGTAGGTAAGGACACAACGTAGATGGCCGAATTGGACGTCGCTCGAATGGCCAACCATCAAACTCACTATTATAGGCATATGCATTTTGTACCACCATGCTAATGTTTTATGGATCCTGGTGTTTTGATAAATAAACTTTTTATATAGTTTTTCTATCTAATTAATAAAATTTAGATATGTTCTTTGAAATTTTCACCAGAACTCATCTCATGATAGAAAAGTCTAAGTATGCATGTCGTAGCGGTTGGATCATAATGTGTAAGGATCCGGTCGTTACACTTCAGCTAAATTAAGCTCGGACACATACCTTGGGAGTATCAACAAGATAAGGCAATGTGACAATGCCCATACCGTGACAAAAATAGCAATAAGCCATACCATCATCATGATAGTGGTCGGCGTCTAAATTCTATAAATAGCCTTTGGGACCTTCATTTTACATCATCCGAGCTTCTGCCTCAAGGCAGAAGTTTGTGATCAAAGATGAGAGCCTGAAAGAGATTTCCAGTGAGAATTCTTCATCTTCATAACCCAGACCGAGTGACGATCGGAGCATTTGCCGGAGATAGAGCTCAAGAGAGACATCTCCACCATTCAATCATGGCACCACCGACAGCCTTGATGTAGAGTCCTTCATCTCCCTTCTAATCTCTGTATTGTATTACATTTTAGCTTGAGATATTAAGATATTTTGTGATCAAGGAAAATCTTAACTCCTTCATTTCTGTTTTCTTCATCATCTTCGTCTCTACCATAGTTTATCTTCAACGTTTATTTATCAAAGTCAATCACATGCTTAATCGTGTAGCCTAGAGATAGGACGCATGTAGCAAACCACCTAGAGGTGCGCGTTGTGCGAGTATAGTGAGTTAATCCTCATTGCTTGGTGAAAGGTTGTGGCAACGCCTGTCTATGGGATGCTGCATTGCTTGTCTATAAGTTAAGTAGCCGCATCCAACTACCTGAGAAGGTAAGGGATGGAATGCACTAAGCAAGGTTCGTATTGTTCCTAGAGATAGGCATAATCTTATGCTTCACGCAACCATGCACTATAGAGATATAGTCATGCGGCTGACCACCGAGAGGTGTGATACGTTAGTACAACGAGCTGGGATTACTCGGGTGATTTAAGATAGTAAACATCACTATGCGTTATTGGTTGTGTTTCTACCTATTCTCATTGTAAATCGCCTATTGCTCAATCTGTTTAGCTAGGAGTAGGAGTAGTGTATAAGTCATTTAAACTTTCTTCGCTTTATTTTTATTCTTCGCCTCAAACGCATCACTTCAAAAATATTATTGACTGTCAAGTCCCTGTATTCGACCTCGGATTATCCGAGAAACTTGCGTTTGTGTTATACTTGGCGCAAGCGTAAGAAAACTTGTGATAAGAACGCGTGGTTATTGCATGCTAAGATTAACACATCATCATTCCGACACATGACCTCAGACGCATGGGTACAAATGTATAAGCCATTTCTAACACTTGATTTAATGTACAACCCCATTCGTCCTTAATAAAAAAAAAAAAACAAAACAAAACACGTTACCAAATTATCCCAACATTAACCCTTAACAATTTCGCGTAAGTGTGACTCCTCATTTTCGGCGCCAGAGTCTTGCCCTAATGAGCCCATCGTAGAGAAGAAGCATATTAGGAAAAGAGACTAAGTAATCTTATCCTCTTACAGGAGATCAAATAAAGAAACGTGCAGAACTGCCATCTTATAAGAGGACACTCTCAGGGTGCCTCGAGGCGATGTGTAGAAACTTTATTCAACCTAATGAGAGAGACCGTGGGATATGCTATCACACTTTCTGCTCCCACTTACTATGAACTTTATCTCCATCCACCTTGATATTGACCTACCCAAACACAATCCTTTAGGGGGAAACTCCCAGGGTGCCACTAGGCCGAGGGTAGATCTCACGGTGTGGACTATAAGGGAGAAACGTGAAAGGATTAAATGAAGCATCAAATGCCCTAAGTACCTCCCATTGAATGTTCTACCTAGAGGTTCATTAACCTAGACAATCTGACTACTAATTTTAGTCTAAGTCATTTATAAGTCTGCTCAAAAAACAACTTTTGTCTTTGAAATAAAACAAGTTCAAGTAGTCACATTTAAACTCTTTAATGGATTGTCCTTAACTTACATACATGCATCAAATCTATCTAATTCACCTTTCCAGGTAGGTTCCCAGGTAGGGGTGTTACGTTTTCGTCAACTTAAATACCCCAGCCTAGCCAAAACCCGCCTTAGACAAAAGGTCCCTTATAGATAGATTTACTACACTTTAACCTTTTATTAGTCAATTTAATCCTATTAAACTGATTAAAAGATTAAAGCCAAAGGTTGCTAATCATATTAGAACCATGATCTTAAGTCTATCTCATCCAAGTTTTAAACATTTTAAAACCATGAATTAAACCTAAGTGAGCATGCATGTCTTTCTTATTGATTTTAATTTTAATTTCTCTTTAACCTTTAAAAAGAAACAACTAAAACATACATTGCCACACAACTAGGTATTTATAATGCTTATAAATTTAACCTATGTGTCATGCTTCATGCAATGTCCGGTCATTACTATACATAACTTTTATATACTAGCAACAACCAAGCACACATGCTTTCCATACATCCTTATACTATAACATTTATAATATAAAGATGATGCATGTCAATGCTTTATGCATGCATAAAAATAACTCTTATCATGAGCATGCTCTTACGTAATTTAAATCATGTTTCTCTAAATCATAACACTTATAATAAAGAGATGATGCATGTGAATTTTTCTATATGCGCATACCATATGACATATAAAATATGCTGGGTTTTATATCATAAAAACTCGCCGTTTGTAAAATGACAAACATTTTCTATAATCAATAAACTTATTATTGATTTTATAAATTGTGTACATGAAAGTCTAAATTCAATAAACTAAGACCCATGACTATTACATGAGTACTTGAACTTGTGGAGACATAAGAGTGGATCAGGTTCGAGTAAATAGTCAAAATGATCTATAGTACATGAATAAGGTTGGGTACCTTATTCTGGTAACACTATTGGATGCGACCTACTCTGTAGTTGTTACAAATAGTTGTAAAGTGCTACATACAATGTAATCTTAATTTGTACATATTATGACATGAGGAGTGGGAGCGTCCTATGTAATGAGTTTGCATAAGATCGGACCAAGAAATAAGTCACTCTTACTGTATAAGACTGACTATTTTACTTAGATGACCTAGGTAACTCAATTTTAATCCTAAGCTAACTATGAGCTCTTGTTTATTTGGGATTATCCTTAGATTTGCATAGGTGAGGGTTGGCTCAACAGCGCCAGCTCAATAAGTCTCCCATTTCAGGGGTAAGACTGAATAGATAGCTGGGGATATAGGGTGCAAGATGGAATTCACGCCTACCCGATTTAGGGATAGGAAAAAGGTTGTTCTCTCAAAGTACTGAATTCAGGTCTTGAATAAGGGGCCCCACCCTCTCACTAGACCGAGGGAGTTTTGGTTTAGTGATTGGATCACAAATCAGTTGTTCATTAGAGGATCAGTAGGAACTCGAGAAACAAGAAGTAATCTCGGGGGTAAAATAGATATTTGACCCAGCCGTTATTACGAACAACCTGTGAAGGGTCGACTTATTAATTATGGTTAAATCATGTGGACATAGTATATCTACAATGAGAGGTGTGCAACTATGGACTTTAGTAGAGTGACACATTAAATAACGAACAGGGGTTAATTTGGTCTAAGAAGTTTAGCCAATTAATCTCGGATCGTTGGAGCCCATGATTTGTAGGTCTGCGAGGTCCCCCTACTAGCTCATAAATGGATTAGCTCTAGAGTAGCGTGATAAGTTAATTTGAAAGGCTCAAATTAGAATTAAGGAAATTAGTAATTATATGAGATATAATTACGTGTTTAATTTTGAGAATTAAATGGAATAAGAGAGTTTATATTTAAATATGATTTAAGTATATAAAGATGGATATGTGTAAAAATTAATTTAATATTTGATATTAAATTAATTAGTTTTATTTAAAAATTAATTTTATAAAATTAAAAATTTCAATTTAAAATCAAAATGATTTTTTAAATCAAGTTTTGATTTTGAGATAAATTGGAAAATTGAAAAAACATGCATAAATGAAATATTGAGATCTTCCATTATCCATCTTATTCATGCTCACACAAAATCCATTTCCTCTTCTTCATTAACTCCAAGCATGAGCTACAACTTATGCAGCTCTTCCTTGCATGATGGCCTGCAATATATTGAAGAGATTGGAGTGAATTTGAGGCATGCAATCGAGAAATTTTAGCCGAAAATTCGTGGTGAAGAAAGTGTTCTTCAACAAGATTGCTGTTGTGAGCACTTCTCATATTTCCTTGATTCAAGATTGTTTTGAGTCCCACAACTCAATCTAGAGCACCAAGAGAATAATGGAGAAGATCGTGACGTGGTCTGCAATGAGATTTGGAGAAGATTGCAACTAGAGGTCGAGCTTTGAAGAAGTTCTACAAAGGTATATCATGAAACTCACTTGTTTCTGCAAGAGCATGCTTTATATTTTGCCAAAATTAATAAATTAGAGTGCTTAATGATCCATGTTGCTTTCGCTGTTATTGATATAGTCCTACAAAATAAACCATACATCTCATGTATAAAATCATATATTAATGGACCGGGATGAACCATCTCTTAAACCGGAATGAAAAATTCAATCTATTACATTTTTCCACCAAGCAAACCGGTTCACAGGCGAATCGGGTCTTGAACTGCCGGGTGAAGCTCCCCATCGTTTAGTAAACGCCTCTAGGTAAACGATTGTGTAGCACACACTAGATGATAGCACGAATGCTAAACAATCGCTTAGACGACAACGAGGCTGTGAATCCCGATCGTCAAGACGATCGCTTAACACGCGAAAGGTAAACAATTTACCACACATTTACTCCGCGATCGTATAGTTAGTAACTAAAAGATGAGGTTTGCTGAGCTATACGATTCTCTAGTGCGCGCGCTCAAAACAACTTCCAAGTATCTGATACTCAGCGATCGTTTACCCTATCGTCTACACGACCGGACCAATGCTTGGTCGTCTTCTTCCTCGAAGAACAATAACCCTTGCTATGAAGCTTCTTCACGAACGACTCAAAACTCAAACTAACTTTGAATACAGACTTGATAGCAATTAATTATGCCAAAAAATGCAGGGGCCTTTACAATTAACTTGAAATGTAAAAGAATTTAACAAACTGAGGTTTCGTCCCAGAAAACTCCATTAATCCACACATCCACAAATGAATTAACGCTTAAAACAGAGAGTAGACATGCTTTTACCCACCGAGAATGTAAATGCAATTCTTTGCAGCAATGAATTTGGAATATTAGAAACCTGGCTCTAATACCAATTGAAGGAACTCTTATACAAGAGTACCTATGAGTGGAAGCGGATCTTTCCAATTCATTTTGATAGAATTTCCACATATACATTCACACGTACAGATATGCATTAATACTACTAAATTACTGGCATGGTTTGAGAAAAAAAGCAAGAGAATAAAGAACTTACCAGTTGAAGACACTCTTCACAACAAAACTTGCTCTTTCCACGATCAGCCTTCTTACGCTCTCGCTAGAACAACATGCAATCGTTCAGCAACACCCCGGTCGTCTACCACTAATGGCTTCACACGGACAGTAGGAAAATGGGGACGACACCACCACTTGGAGCCCTTAGTATTCTCAGAGTGAGAATCCAAAGTGTGGGCTTTATTCAGATTTGGTAGAGGTGGGGAGGAAAAGATATCATATACAATGATCAAGAAAGTGGGAGAAGACAACGATTATCCTATAGTCAAGATGCTTGATCGTTTAGGCGAGGTACACGATCGTGTAGGAAAAGCTAGGTGATCATCTATATGATCGTTTAGTAAAGTTCGGGCGTTATACGATCGTTTAGTAAAATGTAAGCGATCGTTTAGAGAAGTGCGTGCGCGGGTGAGCGGTCGTTTAACAAACATGAGCTTATCGAATATGCTCTCAATTACTAAGCGATGGAATCCAAAAGGCTTGTGAGCAATTTTTGCGTCTTTTCGATCTCTTTGCAAAAGTGAAAACAATTTTCATTTTATTCTTCAGTTACGAAAACCGAATTGAACTCCCACTAACGCATGGTTACGGAGAAAATGTCGGGCAATTATCCCATAATTGTCCAATTAATAAAATAATAAATATAATCACATTATATTCATAATCTATAGTTTGATATCATATATCAACCATAGTGTTTTCTCCTTTACTTGATATAAATCATTATTTATATTGAATTTCCTCCAAATTAATATATCTCATACATCTAGTCAATCATATCATATAAAATTAACCACTTCAATTATATCATAAATAATCGAACTCCCTCTTGTCAATTTGAACATTTCAATCTGACCCAAAAACTGATTTCCCAAGCTACCAAGAGGACCTTATGGACCTATAGCTCGAAGCTCCAACGATATGTGAATATCTGATTAAACTCTGTAGCCACGAGATCCACCATCCGTTAACTGCCAGGCATTCCACTAAAGACCAACAGCTGAACTCTTCTGACCATAGATATATTTATGTGTCCATGCGATATAACCGACATCAGTACGATAATCCTTCACAGATGCTCGTAAGTAAAACTGGGCCAATTTATCGTTTTTCCCTGTAGTTACATTCTTACTCCTTAAGTACATTGATCCCTTTAATGAACAATACAACATAGTCCTACTATGTGACCTCTCGGGCCACAAGAAGGTGTGTGGCGCCATATCGTTCAAGCCCCGGGATCACCCTTAAGGGAGTAATCTATCTACTTATCCTTGCTTCGGGGAAAGAGTGAATTCCATCTTGTGTAGTTGAGTTCCCAGCTCCCAAATCAGATGAATCCCAAAGTGATAGGTTGAGTTGGCGAACTGGCCACTCGCATCCATGCAAATCAAAGGACCGCCCTCAGTGGCAGGAGTTCCCAACTCACTCAGGATTGAGGTCATAGTTACCTATGGTTATCCTAGTGAAGTGAAGTCTCTGTCATAAATGACGTTATATAACGAGACCTTAACACTTCTTGGTCAGGCCTTATACAAACTCTTTGTATAGGATGCCCCCGCTCGCATGTCCCCACACGAATGATTAGGATCAGACCATCTATGGCAAGTCACAACACTTGTAACTATCCCACAAAGCGGGCCGCATCCGTAGGTTACCAAGATAAGGTTTCCCTCCTATATCCATATACTATAGAGAACATTTTTGATTATCACTTAAGACATGATCCACTTGTATGTCACCACATACATGCTTAAGTTACATAATGACAACCAGGGATTTTAGTTTATTGGTTTATGGTAAAGCAAATAAATATCCAATGTGTAAAGTCAAGAAGTGAAGTAAATATCATATATTCTACATCACAAGCGTTCGTATAACTATGTTTATAAAACTACAGGACATGAGACTTTAGGGTATCATCGCAACAATCTCCCACTTATTCTAAAGTGAGTGGGGTGTACAAAAAATAGTACAAAACAATAAACTAGGGCATAAAAGCCTAGTACAAGAAAATTTCCCACTTGCCCTAGTCCAGCCGCGGGTGGTCCCATGGACCCATGCTCTGAAGGTGACCCTCAAACACTATAGCCGTGAGACCTTTATAAACGGGTCAGCAACGTTGTGCTCTGAAGTGATCTTCGTGATTATCACGTCTCCTCTATCCACTATCTCGTGGATCAGGTGATACTTCCGCTCTATATGTTTGCCGCGCTTGTGACTCCTTTGCTCCTTGGAGTTTGCTACAACACCATTATTGTCACAATAGAGAGTGATGGGCCTAGACATATTTTAAACAACTTCCTCCTCTGTCAAGAACTTCCTGAGCCA
Source organism: Benincasa hispida (assembly GCF_009727055.1). Lineage (NCBI taxonomy): Eukaryota > Viridiplantae > Streptophyta > Magnoliopsida > Cucurbitales > Cucurbitaceae > Benincasa > Benincasa hispida. The sequence goes on from NC_052353.1 coordinate 64,762,085, forward strand.
GACAACCTTCTTAGCAGCTTTGCAAGTCGCTACGTACTCAACCTCCATAATGGAGTCGGCGATGCACCCCTACATAGTGCTTCACCATACTATAGCTCCTCCATTGAGAGTAAAAACTGACCCTGAAGTAGACTTGCGAGAGTCCCTATCAGTCTGAAAGTCAGAATCTTTGTATCCAGTAAGGATCAAATCCCAAGATCCATACACAAGCATGTAGTCCCTTTTTCTTCGAAGATACTTGAGGACGTTCTTAACTGCGGTTCAGTGACCCTGGTCTGGGTTAGACTGATACCTACTGACTATTCTCACAGCGTAGTAGATGTCTGGCCTAGTATAGAGCATCGCGTACATTAAACTATCAACGACTGATGCATATGAGACTCGTCTCATCTCCTCAACCTCTTAAGGCATCTTAGGACACATGTCCTTAGACAAAGTGACTCCATGCGTGAACGGTAGTAGGCCCATTTTGAAGTCCTGCATCAAGTACTTGAGCAACATCTTGTCAATGTACGATGCCTGAGACAGCGCTAGCACGTTGTTCTTACGATACCGAAAGATCTGTATTCCTAGGACAGACTAAGCCTCTCACAAATCTTTCATTTGGAATTGGGTCGCTAGCTAGTTCTTAACTGCAGTCAGTTGACCTACATCATTCCCAATGAGTAGGATATCCTCTACATACAACACTAAGAAAACTACTGAACCATTGACGATCTTCTTGTAGACACAAGGTTCATCAACGTTTTGGTCAAAGCCATACGATTTGATCGCATTCTCAAACCGAATGTTCCAAGATCGAAATGCCTGTTTTAGCCCATAAATGCACCGATTTAGTTTACAAACTTTTTGCTCTTGACCTTGGGCAATGAATCCCTCGGGTTGCACCATGTAAATGGTCTCCTCAAGATTGCCATTTAGAAAGGCCGTCGTGTCGTCCATTTTTCAGATCTCATAATTATAATAAACGGCAATGGACAGGAAGAGGCGGATCGACTTTGAACGAGGTTCCTTTAAGGTAGAAGTAACCACCTTTATTTCCTTTAGGATAGCATTACCAAGATAAGGATCATAGAAGTAACCACCTCTTGTTCCTTTAGGGTAGCCTATAAATAGACACAATTTTGAACGAGGTTTCAATTTGTTAGGATTAGCCTTAAGCATGTGTGCTGGGCACCCCAAACCCTGAAATGACGTAAACTACCTTTATGGCCATTCCATAATTCCAAAGGTATTTCAAAAACAGTCTTGGACAGAATACAGTTCAAAATATAAGTTGCGGTTTATACTGCATAACCCAAAAATGAGTGAGGTAAATGAGCATAAATCATCATAGACCGAATCATGTCCAACAAGGTTCAATTTATCCTTTCTGATACACCATTCTGCTGAGGTTTACTAGGTGTCGGTAGTTGGGATACGATTCCATGTTCTATCAAATAATCCTAGAATCTCAACTCTATATACTCTCCACTTTAAATAGTTTGAAGTGTCTTAATTGTTTTACCTAATGTATTTTCAACTTCAGCCTTGTACTCCTTGAACTTTTCAAGAGCTTCATACTTGTGTTGCATTAGGTAAACATACCAATACCTGGAATAATCATCAATGAAAGAGATGAAATATTCAAACTCTCCTCCTGCCTTAACATCCATAGGACCATAAAGGTCCAACTATACAAGTTTCAAGGGTTCATTGGATTAATATGAATTATTCAAATTATATAAGAGAATTAATTGTATGAGATACAATTAATATAATGAATATAGATACATTATGATATAGAGCTAAATTTGAATGAGATTCAAAACTATACATGATTATATGAGAGAATAATGTATTTGAATAAGATTCAAATATTAAATAATATGAATAAAATTTATATTATACTATATGTTAAATTTAAAATGATTGAAATTCATATTAAAACTATATGTTAAAATTAATATGAATAAGATTCATATTAAAATTATAGGTTATATAAGAGAAATAAATATTTCAATAAGATTCAAATAATATTTATATGAATGAGATTCATATAAAAATATAGGCTAAAATTAATATGGGTAAGATTCATATTAAAACTATTGGTTATGTGAAAAGATATTATTTGAATATGATTCAAATAAAATTAAATATATGATATTTAATTAATTAGTTAATATTTATTTAATTATATATANTATTTATTTAATTATATATATTAAATTTTTTTTAATATATATTAAATGAGAATAACTCCAAATGGAGTTGTAACTCCTCTACCCAATTCTTTTACACTCTCACATTAAGAAAATATGCGAGAGATTTGACGAAGAAGCTCTCTGCATTTTCATCTCTTACACATCAAAAAATTCTCTTTCAAAGATTTTACATAAAAGAACTCTGTAAAAACTTTCTCATTCCAAAAGTGAGATCCCACCATCTTTATTATTGTCAGAGAATAGCAAGGTTTCCAACTTGTGGTATCCATTGATTGTGGTTGTTCATGTTTTTGGAAGTAACTTTGAGTTCAAGGGAGAATTTCACAATACGAAGTGTTCGTGACGTGGATAGGATTTCCAAGAAGAAAGTCTTCAAGGGTAAGTTCCTGTCTTTCCCTAACAGCATGCTTATGAATGCATGTTTATTCTGTTCTATAATTTCTCTGTTTTTGAAGTATTCTAAAACAATCCACTGGCACACACGTTCAGGTGCTCCCACTCAGGAATTCGATTCCTTCAACAGGTCTTTGTTCCGATGTTTGCAAACTCGAGCAATATGCCCACTTTTTCCACAAATAAAACAAAATTGTTTGGAGTGTTAAGGATGTGTTTGGTTCTTGTACACTTGGTTTGAATATCTCCTATTAGTAAATTGAGATTCATTATTTTTTTTTCATATTTTTATTCTTTGGCTTTAAATGAATGTTGTTCGGAATCTTAACATTAGATAAATTATCATTAAAAGAGATTAGGTTTACCTTTGTGAGACTTTTATTTCCTTATTGAATAAAGAAATCTTACCCCCTTGCCTCTTCTTCCATGCGAGTGCGATGTAACTAATACTTCCAAAAAGATTTCCTTTTACATATGATGCATATTTTTCTAAAATTCTCTCTATGATTGTGGATGTTTATCAATTATGCCGACAACAATAAGACTGTCTCCAATCTTAATTCCTTCAGATGCTACATCAACCACTATAAGTTTAAAGTCTTGTGCTTGTTCTACTATATATTTTCTATTAACCATTTGAAAGCGAAAGAAGTGACTTGCAGGATATTTTTTTGTGCCTGCTTTTCAGTATCATACTTACTCTGCAAAACTTTCTATATTTTCTTGGCAGATGTGAATGTAGTATCATAAATGATCAAAAAAACAATTTAAAAGATAATATCAACATTTGTACTCATCTTTTTCATACTCATCATTTACTAAAATGTTAGGAATAAATAAAGTGAAGTAGGAGAATTTTTTAAATATCAAATAATAATATTATATATATACATATATATATATATATATAACAAACTAACCCACAATCACTTAATAAAAATCACCTTGAATCACCTACCAAAAGATTAATGGGAAATAACTTTAAGTGAATCCAAAATCACTTTCTTATCATTACCAAACATCATAATTTTAGAAGAAAAGTGATCTTAGGCATGTCAAAAATGATTCTCTCACCCCACATATTGTCAAAAAAAGAAAAAAAAAAAGGATACTTGTCGGTCCAAAATCACTTCAAAACATGTCCTTAACTATCTTTAGGAAATATTTGAGCATTTCATGTAGCTAGTTTAATAACACGTGCATTGTACGTGGTTTGTAATGTTTAAAATAGTTGCATGTTAGATATATTTACATATTGTTGTTTTTATTAGCAGTTTTTTATAAGGGTTTTTAATGCATTTCTCTAGATTGTTATCGGTCTTTTCTCTTAGTTTGATAAGTTATTTAATGCATTTTTCTACGTGTTTGCCAAGTGAATATGAGTTATATTATTCTTCTCTTTTACTAGCTTGCTTAAGTTGATAAATTTGTTTATGGTTCTCATTTTGTTGTATGTGTTTTATATGTTTTTTTTTATTATTATTATTATGTTCATGCATTTTGCTAAAGTAGTTTGATAGGTTTACTTGTTTGGATTTATAAGTAATTTTCTATTGTGTTGTTTATGGTTTCTATTGAGTTTCATTAACTTGTTGAGTTTGTTTCTTGAATAGACTGTATGTTGATTCTACTTGTTCAAAACTCTCTATTAACTTAAGTTTGTTTATGTTGAGTTTGGTCTTTTAGTTGTTTCTTTTTCTTTTGACAATATTTGTTGCTTGGGTTGACAAGTTAGTATTATAGTTTCTATTAAGTTCTTGAGATTCATTAATTTATTGAGTTTATTTCTTGAGTTGAATTTATGTTAGACCGTTTATGTGTGTTCATGTGTTTATGTTTATGCATTTTGTTTATGTTTAACTATTATTAAACTTTAATGTTGCAAGACGTTAAAAGTACGCATTGCAAAACTCAGTTTGGAATCAAGATGTTATGTTTACAACTGAGTTTGAAGAAACACACAATTTACACATCAAGGATAGTTCAACTCAATTTGGATGGATTCTAGTTCAAGTACATATTTCCTTGTTTTGTTAACCAAGGATAGTTCAACTTGAAAATGTATTGGACACGTAATTGTGGATGCAACTTTTTACAATTGTTGGCATCTAGTTTTGTTACATGTTATATACTTATATTAGAGAATAAAATTGATGTTTAATGTCATATTCCATTTTGTCTTCGTACTTAGTGAGAATTTGGTTCATGAGGAAGGTTTCTGTGAAAGAAGAGGTGGGTGTTTGATGGATTTCAATTTTTGGTTCCATTTCAATTAAGGTGGGTGTTTGATCTTAGGTGTTTCGGTGAATGACTAAATCAGTTTGTGTTTGTATGTTTGTGTTAATGAGTTTTCTTGAATTTACAAGGTATAAAATTGGTTTGGTGTTTGTTTTAGAACATGGTTATGCTTTTGATCCCCTACCCCATTGTATTTGGGATACTTACTTTTTAGTCCCTTTAGTAGGATTTAAGAGGACATTGCTTAAGATTTTGTTTTGTTTGGTGTTTGTTTTAGAACATGGTTGTGTGATAGCTCTAAAAAAGAGTTATAATTCCTAGCTTAATTTAGGCTCATAAATGAATTTTTAATGTTAATTATCCTATTTTGTAGGTGTTGAGTGTTCAAGGGGTAGAACCGAGCATTTGGAATAAAATGGAGTTAATTTGAAGCTATTTGGATGTAATTTGAGCATCCGGGCTTTAAAGGAGGAGAAATGATTAAAATGCCCCTGATTGGAACGTCGCAGCTCTAGTGCAATGGAGTGCCACCAACGTGCGCGCACATGGCAGTGTCGCACCAGAAGCTCAACTCTACTCCAACTTTTGGGGATTGTGTCGAGAAGAGAGTTGCAACGCTCTCAAGTGCGTTGCAACACTACATCTGATTTCTATATAAGTTTTTCTTCAATTTAGGTAAAAAAGGGATTCTGATTTTGATGGAGGTCAAGGAGTAGCTCCTAGTTCTTCCTTTTCCTTTATCTTTTCAACATCTTTAAATTAGATTTTCATTTAATTTTAGGTTTTAATCGATGGATCAAATTTTCTTCTTGAATTTGTGTGTGGATTTATGAGGTAATTCCTATCTAATTTCTTGGAGTAAGAGGTTTCTATGTTTAATTCTTGAGATTTCTTTAATTAGATTTAATGTGCTTCAATTATATGATTTCTTTGAATCTTGATCTAAATTAATTTTACGTTTATGTGTTGGATTGACAACCCTATCACAAATTCGCCAACCCTATCACAAATTCGCCTTGATAGTGGTAGACAACTCATCGGATTAAGCTAATTATGCGCCTTAATTATTAATTAAAGCATAGACCCTAATTAAACTACAAGCCTTAAATCCTATTTGGGTTCAATAGTGATCAATTAAGACTAAACACATGCACATTAAGTTTTAGGGTTCCATTGTGTGCTTAATTAACTTGGAAAGCCTAATTAATTAACCAATTTTCTTTGAACATAATTAATCAAGCAATCTAAGATTCAAGTCTAACCTATAAAACCTAGATACAAGATTCAACTAATTGTTACATGGTAACTAGAGCATAGACGAACGTAAGGAAAATACGCGAGCCCTAAATCAATTAACTATAACATACATTCAAGAGTATGAGCATATCAATCCATTCAAGAACATACATTAAGAATTAAAATGGATTCCAAGAGGCATAATTACAATATGAAATTTACACAAGATAATCCTAAAAGAAATTATATAGGGTCTAGTCCCAAGAACAAGAAAAGAACTACTTAACTTAACATCTCCATTGACAAAGAAAGAAGAGAGAAGGATCCCCAATCCATAATTACAATCCAAAATACTAAAATCCTAAGCTAAGATGTGAAAAAAGAAGAAAAATCGAGCTAGGGGCTGCCTTCCTCACTTTTTTCTCCATAAAAATTACCCTAAAACTCGAGGGATCTTTTATTGTTGTGGATTGAACGTAGCTACGCTGTAGGGGAGTGTAGCTACATTGGCTTTTTCTAGTCGTACCGTCATGTAGGGTGCTGCTAAGCCTTGCCCTCCAAAATACGTGTGCGCGCTAGCCTTGCCATTCCGTCAAAGTCTGGAGTATTGCAATTTTCCAATGCAGTGTCGCAATGTTGCGTGAAACCCATGCTACCGTCTTCTAGCATAATTTATTTGGATTTGTTTCAATTTTAATTTATTTTGAAAAATTGAAATTAAAATTGGGAGATTTGATTTTATTTTGTATTTTGGAGAAGAAAATTAAAATTAACTAGATTGAATTGAGATAATCGATTTGGAATTTATTTTCCCAAAAATGATTTGGGATTTCAAATCCAAAAAGATTCGTGGATTTGAAACTAGAAAAGAAAAAGGAAAAAAAAAAGAGTTGTATATATTTATTAGTTGTGGGTAAAGTTAAATAAGAGTTAAAAAGAAGGAAAAAAATTAAATAAAATTTTGCTTTCCCTCCTCCTACGCGGGTGTTACGGGAGAAAAAAAAGAAGAAGAAGACGTGAAGGCATTCAGTGTCCCTCCCGAGACCTAGCCGTCCCCTAGCCGCCACTGGATTTTCTTCCAACCCTAGCTGTTCACTCCAATCCTGCCGTCTCTGTCAAAGTTTCCGAGCCCAATCGCCAGTCTTCTTCTCCAAGTCGTGCGTTTCACCTGCTTCGGTCCCTAACCTCAGACGCCAACCAGCCGCCTGAAGTTTTTCCGTGCCTTTCCCTTTCCGTTCGTTCAGCGAGGAGCCCAGTCATCCGCGTCATTCATCCCAATCGTCTGCAACGCGCCCCGCTGCTAGCTGCTGGTCCGCACTGGTGCTCTGCCACTGTCTCGTGCCGCTGGCCTCCGTCGCAAGAGGTCTTTACCGGATCTATTCAAGCAACCACCGATTTCTCGTCGGAATTAGTATTTTGAGTAAGTATTTGGTGCTTTGTGGGTTTCCTTGCAAAATCTTGAATATCATTAAATTGCAAGTTAATTTGAGATAAAGCCATTATATTTGGATTTCTAGATTCGAGTTTAGAAGTGTTAAGCTACTGTCCAGCTAAGTTAAAAGGGTGATTTTGGCGGATTGATAGTGGAGTTGTTTTGATTTTGAATTGGTTTCGGGTGAACCTTGTTGGGTGAGCATTTGGAATTATTTAGATTGAGATTTGGATTTCAGATTTTTTTTATTTAATTTTGTATTTATTATTTTAGGTCTTGTTTGACAAGGAGAAGATAAGCTTGCTTGGTTTTTTTTCCTTTTCCTTTTCTTTTTTTAATTTAAATTTTGAGGTAAGTAATTTTATTAATGGAATCGGCCTCGTGCCTGGCGATAAAAATTAAGGATAGTTATGTTGGTTCTAAGACTTATATGAGCATGTGATAAATATGTTTGAAGCATGTTATATGTATGAGTATGATTTAGTTTTTTTACAAGATATATTAATAGGATGATTGTGCATGAACCTAAATTCTAAGGTAAGTGGCATTACTACTAGAATGCCAGGCAAAAATTGGATATATGTTGATGTGTATGTCTTCATATGATTTATTATGTGAGTATAAATGTATGTCATGAGGGTTAATATGAAAATTTGACGGTTCTGTTATGTACATGATCTAGTGCATGAAAGTGATGTACTATGGTTGATTCATTAAAAACTAGATTAAAAATGTGTTTCCAGACCAACTAGCATGACATTGACTACAAGGTTTTATGGGACTCATGAATATGTAGATGTTATAGGTAATATGAATTTACATGCAATCTCTCTTTTCCTTTCCACACTATTTGACTATATCAAAGTGGTGCATGTCCAAGGGCGCTAGTACATGAAAGAGATGTACTGGGTCTAGTATGTATGAAAGTGATACATACCTATAGGAGACTAGGGTGTACGAAAGAGGTGCACACTTAGTGGATTATGTGTATATGAAAGAGGTGTATACATAATCTTGTGTATGAGAGAGGTGCACATCTCGATACAACCAAAGAGGCCTGAGGTGTATGAAAGAGGTGCACGCTCAGTGGGTTATGTGTACACGAAAGAGGTGAATACATAACTATGTATAATAAAGAGGTGCACATCCCTATATTCATCAAGAAGTCCTGGGGTGTATGAAGTGATGTGAGATATATATCGGACCTGATGTGTGTGAAAGTGATGGACGTCCAGGGGAAAGGTAAAAGAGTGAGCCCAAGTAAGAGAAATCTTCAGGTCCAACTAGTATAATGTTACAGTTCGTATTGCATTTATTGGACATAAATGCTTAGCCTGACCTAGTAGTCGGGTTACTTATTGAGTATTTTGTACTCATTATTTTTCATGATTCTTTCAAGGAAAAGGTAAAGGCACACTGGTGAATGACAGACAGAATCCGTGATCGAGCCACTAGGACAAGTTATATGCTTCCGCTCAAGTTTCTAGGATTTTATATTTTAAAATTTCTAGTCTTAAGATTTGAATTCGAAGTTTTGGTATTTGTGCTTTAGACTTTTAAAAACATTTTCTAGTTTTGTTTTATTTTTTTTTAAGGGTACCCTGCTAAATGAATTTCAGTTATTTAGTTTTATTAAAGTTTATTATTGATTTATTTTTTTTTACTACTAAGTCATAAAAAAAGGATGTCAATTTGAATTGCATGCATGCATGTCTATGGTAACAACATAGTTTAAGTCCTAAGGAGTTGGGTCGTTACATATGATTTATCATATAAACTTGTGGCCAAGTTTGTATTATTTCATTTTGTTTCAATGATAGAGTTGGAGATGTGTATCTTCACTTGTAATTTTAGTTTCAAATATAAATTGATTACTCGACTCTTAATTTTTTCAAAAGATTATTATATTTTAAATTTTATAATAGCTTTATATATTAAATCGAATACAATTTTTACTTAATAAAATATGTTTACCGACGTTTTCTATAACGTCCAGTAAATCGGAGTTTTAGAGAAAGTAACTTCATAGTTATAGTGGCACAATATATTAATTTTAAAAACGCTTAAATATGTTGCAAAAGATACTTGTAATGACTACGAATCCACATTTAGCAATAGTATTATATGTTGCTAAAACGTAAAATTTAGAGACGCATTTTCAACGTCACCGTATAAAAGAAATAGTTACAAATAATGTGTTCCTAAAAGTACGCATTTAGTAACGCCTACGTGTTAGTAAAAGTAGACTTTTAGCAATGCACAATAAATATGTCAGTAAAACCTTAAGCTACACGACTATAACGACATTTTTAACGATGCGGGTCTCCATGTTGCTAATACTTTTAATGGCGCTCTTTGACCATAAGCAGCACGTTTTGTGCATTACTAAAATGTGATTTTCTTGAAGTGGGTATTTAAATGTTTCATTTAACCATAACTATAGTAATTTAATTTGTAATTAACATACAGAAACAAATAGTGGGAATTCATTTTTCAATAATAGTATAATTTTTTTTTAAGTAAATAGTGGTAGAGGGACGTCTTGAGTGCTAACCCATCAATTTAATTCAAACTTATATTATTAAACTTTGACGGATAACAATGACCTATGTAATATGTAACATCGAATAAATAAAAATATTACTTTTAGTGGCTAAGAAATAAGACAATATTAATTGTATCACATAACATTCTTATCAATGTCCTAAATAACATTTCATTAATTTTTCAGCAACAAACTGTAACAACCCAAATTTGTACGCATACACGGAAATTAAATGTCAAATGTAATACCCTAACCCTAATTTAGAAAGCTAGAAAATAAATAAAATATATAATTAAGAATGAAAAATATATAAATCAGGTGAAAATTTAGAATTGGAAAAAAAAAAAAGAAATTTACTAATTATCCAAAAATAATGAATAAGGAGGCGGAAACAGAGAAAGCGAGATTGGAGAGAAAAAATGGAGAGAAAGAAGGAGAGAGCCACACTGGCGAGATTGGAGAGAGCGAGATTGGAGATAAAATTGGAGAGAGTGGGAGTGGAGAGAGTGAGATTCTCAGCGAGAAAGTGGGAGAGAGCGAGAGCCACAAGAGTAAAACTAGCAAGAAAGCTGGAGAGAGCGAGATTCTTAGAACAAAAAGAGCGAGATTTGGACAGAAGCGTGGATTATGCGTTGAATTTGGCCACGATCTTATAGATTATACATGAAGAACCCTAAAATTGAATACAAACAAGGGTTGAAGATGTAAGGGCAAACGTTAGCCAAAATTAGGTGTCTTATTAAGAGAAATTCTTAAACCTAAGTAATTTTAAAGAAGCCATTTGTAGGATGAGTTATCACACTGAGAAGAGTCGAAAACCACTATAAATAAGACCCTTTTCCGGAAGATTTAACCCATTCTCAAACAAATCTCAGTAACAAAGAATCGTGTGAAAGTAAGTGTGAGTGAGGAATTTCTGTGAGGTTAGAAGAGATAAAAGCTCGGGTGAGGTGTTGCCCAAATTTCCTTTTACTTTAAGAGGGAAAGCTCTACTGATCAAACTATAAGGAATAATAAGGAATAACTAAGATCGCAGTCAATATAAGTAGTTATCTTACCAGTGTTTCATGGTAGTGTACTTTTAATATGTTGCATAATTATGTTACTGTTATGTTGCATTACATGTTTAAAATACGTTTATCGACAAGGGACCCCATGCATTATGTTTGTTCATAAGATTAAATTTTTAATTAGATAAAAGTTATGCTTCTAGGGCTAGCAGGGCATGTATGGTTGCACCACTCTAGATCCAATTCTATGTCAAGATTATTCTAGGGCTAGCAGGGCATGTATGGTTGCACTCCTCTAGACCCAATTCTATGTCACGATTATGCTAGGGACCAACAGGGTATGTATGGTTGCACTCTTCTAGTCCAATCTTTCGTTTATGTTAATGGTTGACGTTGGATGCGACTCTGACCTACTGACCGCATAACCCACTAATCATTAGATGGGCTAGTTTCCGCTTAAGTTCTCATCTTCCTATCAGGGCGGAGAAATTTACGTTAGAAGCATAACCGACCACCACATGTTATTATACGTTTTCGGTCCCAATCATATGTTTTCAAAACATATTGCATGTGAATGTACATTTGGTCACTACCCTATGTGAGAACTAATTACTGGGTATATTATATATTCATCCTATTTTTACAGACTTTGTAGGTAAGGACACAACGTAGGTGGCAGAACTGGACGTCGCTCAAATGGCCAACCATCAAACTCACTATTGTAGGCATATGCATTTTGTATGACTACGCTAGTGTTTTATGGATCCTGGCGTTTTGTAAAATAAACTTTTTATATAGTTTTCTACCTAATTAATAAAATCTTAGATATGTTCTTTTGAGTTTTTACCAAAACTCATCTCATAATAGAAAAGTCCAAGCAGGCATGTCGTAGCAGTCGGACCATAGTATGTAAGGATCCGGTCGTTACAATATGAGTTAAAAAAATTAAAATTAGATTGCTTCCTTATTATGAAAATAAAATGTGTGTACCAGATGCCATCACAAAGGGCTCCAACACGACGAGGCAGACCTCGAAGTGAATCCACAAGGGATCAAAATCAAGGACATGGACAGACGCCTTACGTGTTACTTACACCAGATGCGCTACAAATACTAATACAAAATATGAGTAATGGAAACACAACCTCGTCCACCACATCAATAACCAACGATACAAATGACTCAGAGATCATTCGAGAATTCAGGAAGTTCAATCCTTCAACATTTGATGGATCATCTGTGGATCCAACTATAGCAGAGAATTGGATCTGTCTCTTATACACATCTAGATGTGTATAAGAGACAGTCTGTGGATCCAACTATAGCAGAGAATTGGATAACAGAAATAGAAACTATTTTCTGCCATATGAACATCCCAGAAGAATAGAAAGTAAATTGTGCCACCTTCATGTTAAGAGGCGATGCAAAGTTCTGGTGGGAATCCGCACAAAGAACAATCAAAGGTTGAGTCTCATGGCAGCAATTCAATCAGGCTTTTTACAACAAGTATTTCCCTTTGACAGTGAGATGTCAAAAGGAAGTGGAATTTCTTAATCTTCGTCAAGAGAACATGTCGGTGGTAGAGTATGAACGGAAATTTGATCGCTTGTCCCACTTTGTCCCTCGACTAGTGGACACAGAAGAGAAGAAGATGGAAAGGTTTATTTGGGGATTAAGAGAAGGCATTCAAGGCATTGTTACTACTTTCCGACACAAAGAGTATGCTCTTGCCCTCGAGTCGGCCTTACTCATAGAAGTAGATCTTGCTGTCAAAACCTCAACTTCTGAATGAAGATTCATGCCAAATCAAAAAAGGAAATTCACCCAACAAGGCTTCCAACATTCACAACGGCAAGCAAAAATTTCCCAAAGCACTCAAGGCGTACAGTCACAACAGAAGAATCAAACATTCACATATCCTAAGTGCATAAATTGTGGAAAACACCATCAGGGGCAATGTCTTCAGAACTTAGGGGTGTGTTTCAACTGCGGCCAGATGGGTCACTATGCAAAGGCTTGCCCAATGCTCATCAACCAAGTATCAATTGCCCAGACCACCAAGCCTACTAGTAACAAGGTTACCCATCAACAGAAAGGACAGGTGTTTGCTATTACACATCAAGAGGCAGAGGATCAAGATGCAGTTGTTACAGGTATATTACCCATCCTCGGGTATTATGCCTTCACTTTATTTGATTTGGGCTCTAGTCATATATTCATCTCTACAACATTTGCACAACATTTTCAATTAACATCAAAGCCCTTAGGCTACATTCTATCCATTGCTACTCCTGCCGGAGTATCTATGTTGGCCAACTCAGTAGTAGAAAACTGTGAATTGTCAGTATCATGACATAAACTAGGGGTGACCCTTATCATCCTAGACATAAGTGATTTTGACATAATACTAGGTATAGACTGGTTAGCAGCAAACTATGCAAGCATAGATTGCCATAATAAAGAGGTCATATTCACCTTTCCAACAGGAACCAAGTTTAAGTTTAAGAGTTCTGATACACAATCATCACCAAGAATAATTTCAGCCTTAAAAACTAAACATTTGCTCAACCATGGGGCTTGGGCATATTTAGTAAGTGTAGTGGATTTACAAAACCAAAAGGATGAAATTAAGGTCATTCCTGTAATAAGAGAATTCGAAGATGTATTCCTCAAAAGAGCTACCAGGTTTACCACCTAGTCGAGAAATAGAATTTTGTATAAATCTAATTCCCGGAGCTGAACCAATATCTAAAGTACCATATAGAATGGCACCTGCGGAATTAAAAGAACTCAAAATATAATTACAAGAATTGTTAGATAAATGCCCTAGCGTGTCTCCATAGGGAGCACCTGTCTTATTTGTTAAGAAAAAGGATGAATCAATGCGTTATGTATAGATTATTGGGAGTTGAATAAGTTGACAATAAAGAATAAGTACCCACTCCCACACATTGATGACTTATTTGACCAATTACAAGGAGCCTCAGTATTCTCTAAAATATACTTACGATCTGGATATCATTAACTATAAATGAAGGAGTCAGATATACCCAAGACTGCTTTCCGAACATGATATGGGCATTATGAATTCGTTGTGATGCCTTTTGGATTAACGAATGCCCCAGCAGCCATCATGGACTTGATGAATAGAATTTTTAAGGACTATCTTGATAACTTCGTGATCGTATTTATAGATGATATTTTGGTCTATTCCAAGTCTGAGGCAGAACATTAAAAACATCTTAGGGACGTCCTTTCCATATTAAGAAATGAAAAGTTGTATGCCAAATTCTCCAAGTGTGAATTTTGGACGCGAAACAAGTTGACCATTACCTCGGACAGGGTTATATTGTAAAGCAAGAAGGAATCTCTGTTGTGGATCACATGCTATAAATGATTGAACAGTATTAGCATAGTGCGTCTGTCGCCCAAACAATCAGTCAACGAAGTGCTGAAAGCCTTTTCTTTGGATCTAGCAGCGATATATAGATAATTTGTGAAGAATTTTTCAAGTATAGCATTACCCTTAAACTTACCTCACCAAGAAGAAAATCCTTTGTCTTGGTAAACCAAGCATATCTGAGCAAAGCTTGCCAGGTGTCTATAAGAAAGATGACCAGAAAACCTCTGATTTCATTCACATACCTGAATGGTATCAGTGGTGTTTAACTGTATTACAGTGACACATTTGAAGAAAGGGTTGTGTTGTGTATTTACGAATTGCATACCCGGAGAATTAGGTATAGTGACATATTCTTCAAGACAACGTAAAACTTATGAACAAAAACTAATCCTGTTCATGACTTTGGGAAGGTTAACATTGCCGATTAGGTCACTTTGCCTTAAAGATATGGAGACATTACTTATATGGGGAAAAGATTCAAATTTATACAGATCATAAAAGCCTTAAGTACTTCTTTACCCAGAAAGAGTTAAATATGAGGCAACGAAGATGGTTAGAATTAGTCAAAGATTATGACTGTGAGATCTTCTATCATCCAGGAAAAGCTAACATTGTTGCTGATGCTCTTAGTAGAAAGTCAGCTCATACAGCAGCCCTAAGTACCGTCTCCAAACACATAATGGATGACCTTGAAAGAGCTGAGATCTCACTAATACCAGAAACCTTCACAACTCGAATAGCACAGTTAATTGCAAGACCTACATTAAGGCAAAGGATAATTGATGCACAACAAATAGATAAATACCTAAACAAACAACTGCAATCAGGGAATGGAGAAACCAGTAAATTCTCTACAGCCCCAGACTTTGCACTTCTCTACCGTTGACGTCTATGTGTACCAGATGATGAAGAAATCAAGAAAGAACTACTGAAGAAAGCTCATGAATCATGCTTTTAAATACATCTTGGGAGTACTAAAATGTATCGAGATTGAAAGCACATTACTGGTGGGGTAACATGAAAAAGGATATAGCCGACTATGTAAGTAAATGTTTGGTTTGTCAACAAGTGAAAGCTCTACGGCGATGACCACAAGGTCTCCTTCAGCCTCTAAATGTTCCATAATGGAAATGGGAGCATATTTCTATGGACATCATCTCAGGACTCCTGAGAACTGTTAAAGGCCACAACATGATTTGGGTGATTGTGGATCGACTCACCAAATCGACCTACTTCCTACCATGCAAGACTACTCACACTACGGAAGCACGAGCTCAATTGTACTTAAAAGAAGTCATCCGATTACATGGAGTCCCAGTATCAATTGTTTCAGATCGAGACCCTCGTTTCGTCTCCAAGTTCTGGAAAAGTTTGTAGAAAGCAATGGGCACACAACTAAATTACAGCACAGCCTTCCATCCACAAACTGATGGCCAAACAGAACGAGTTAATAAAATCCTAGAAGACATGTTGAGGGCATGTGCTTTGGATTTTACTGGAGCATGGGATTCGCAGATACACCTTATAGAATTTGCTTATAATAATAGTTATCAGATGACAATTGGTATGGCTCCCTTCGTAGCCTTATACGGAAAGAAATGCAGATCCCCTGTACACTGGGATGAAGTGGGGGAGCGAACACTACTAGGGCCTGAATTGGTGCAGCAAACATCAGAGTCAATTAAGCTAATTCGGGAAAGAATGCGAATAGCTCAAAGCAGACAGAAGAGTTATGCTGATAACTGTCGAAAAGAGTTGGAATTCAAAATAAGAGATCACGTATTTCTAAAGGTAGCACCAATGAAAGGCATTATGCGTTTCGGACGAAAAGGCAAACTTAGCCCCTACTTTATTGGACCCTTTGAAATATTAGAACGTATTGGCCAAGTAGCTCATCGATTGGCATTACGACCCACCCTTTCTACAATACATAATGTCTTTCATGTATCGATGCTTCAAAAATACGTATTTGACCCATCACATGTAGTAAATTATGAACCTCTACAAATAAGTGAAAAACTTGGAATATGAAGAGACTCCAGTTTGCATCCTAGCAAGAGAGAAGAAGTCACTTCGTAATTAAGTTTAGTGAAGATTCTCTGGAAAAATCAGTAAGTAGAAGAAAGTACATGGGAACAAGAAGAAGATATGAAAGTCAATACCCTTATTTGTTTAAGAACTAAGAAACTTTCGAGGACGAAAGTTCTTAAGAGGGAAAGAATGTAACAACCCAAATTTGTACGCATACACTACAGGAAATTAAATGTCAAATGTTAAGCAGGACGAAATTTTATTTAAGGGAGTGGTAAATGTAATACCCTAACCCTAATTTAGAAAGTAGGAAAACAAATAAAATATATAATTAAAAATGAAAAATATATAAATTGGGTGGAAATTTAGAATTGGAAAAAAAAATTACTAATTATCAGTAAATAATGAATAAGAAGGCAGAAACAGAGAAAGCGAGATTGGAGTTATATTGGAGAGAAGACTGGGAGAAAGCAAAGTTGGAGTGAAAAGATGGAGAGAGCCACACTGGCGAGATTGAAAAGAGCGAGATTGGAGAGAAAATTAGAGAGAGCGAGAGTGGAGAGAGAGAGATTCTCAGCGAGAAAATGGGAGAGAGTGAGAGTCACGAGAGTAAAACCAGCGAGAAAGCTGGAGAGAGCGAGATTCTGAGAACAAAGACAGCGAGATTTGGACAGAAGCGTGGATTATGCGTTGAATTTGGCCACGATCTTATAGATTATACATGGAGAACCCTAAAATTGAATACAAACAAAGGTTGATGATGTAAGAGCAAACGTTAGCCAAAATTAGGTGTCTTATTAAGAGAAATTCTTAAACCTAAGTAATTTTACAGAAGCCATTTGTAGGATGAGTTGTCACATAGAGAAGAGCTGGAAACGGCTATAAATAGAAGGCTTTGGGCTGGAAGTTAAACTCATTCTCAAACAAAACTTAGTAGTAAAAATCATGTGGAAAGGGTGAAGTAATTCTGTTAGTTAGAAGGAGGAAACGCGAGGGAAGTGCTACCCAAATTTCCTTCTGGTTTAAGAGGGAAAGCTCTACTGATTAAACCATAAGGAATAATAAGGAATAACTAGGATCGCAGTCAAGGTAAGTAGTTTATCTCACCCTCTCTTTAAGTATTTCATGGTAGTGTACCTTTAATATGTTGCATAATTATGTTATTGTTATGTTGCATTACATGTTTAAAATACGTTTATCGGCAAGGGACCCCATGCATTATGTTTGTTTCCAAGGATGAAATAAGATTAAATTTTAATTAGATAAAGGTTATGCTTCTAGGGCTAGCAGGGCATGTATGGTTGCACCCCTCTAGACCCAATTCTATGTCAAGTTTATGCTAGGGACTAATAGGGTATGTATAGTTGCACCCCTCTAGTCCAATCTTACGTTTATGCTAATGGTTGATGTTGAATGCGACTCTAGCCTTACTGACTGCATAACCAGCTAATCATCAGATGGGTTAGTTTCCACTTAAGTCCTCATCTTCCTACCAGAGCGGAGAAATTTACATTATAAGCATAACCGACCATCACATGTTATTATATGTTTCCGGTCCCAATCATATGTTTTCAAGACGTGTTGCATGTGATCGTGCATTTGGTCACTACCCTATGTGAAAACTATTTACTAAGTATATTATATACTCATCCTATTTACAGACTTTGTAGGTAAGGACACAACGTAGGTGGCAGAACTGGACATTGCATAAATGGCCAACCATCATGCTCACTATTATAGGCATATGCATTTTTGTATCACTACGCTAATGTTTTATGGATCCTGGTGTTTTGTAAAATAAACTTTCTATATAGTTTTCTACCTAATTAATAAAATCTTAGATATGTTCTTTTGAGATTTTTACCAAAACTCATCTCATGATAAAAATGTCTAAGTATGCATGTCGTAGCGGTCGGACCATAATATGTAAGGATCCGGTCCTTACACAAACACCTTTTCTCTTAACCAAAATGAGTATGGAATGGTTCAACTAACCTAACAAATATATTATAAACTTCAAATATATTTTCTTGTTTAAGCCGATAATTAGGATGTGTTTGGAATACTTCTAGTTTAACCATTTTTCTTAATAATATCAATAAAATAATTTTATATCTCACCTTTTTCAAAAGTGC
>NC_052354.1:0-4300 GCF_009727055.1 Benincasa hispida
TTAGAAGGAGCTAAACCACTATAAATAGGACCCTTGTCGGAAGATTTACCATTCTCAAACAAATCTCAGGTAACAAAGAACTGGTAGTTTAGAAGAGTAAGTATGACGGTGAGGGAATTTGTGAGGTTAGAAGAGATAAAGCTCGGGTGAAGGTTGCTTGCCCAAATTTTCTTTATAGTTTAGAGGGGAAAGCTCTACTGATCAAACCATAAGGATATAAGGATATAAACTAGGATCGCCATAGTCAGGTAAGTGTTATCTCACCTGTGTTTCATGGTAGGTGTTACCTTTTAATATATTGCATAATTATTGTTATTTGTTATGTTGCATTACATGGTTTAAAATAGTTTATCGGAACAATGGGACCCCATGTATTTATATTTGTTCATAAGGATTAAATTTTAATAAGATAAAGGTGTTTATGCTTCTAGGGCTGCAAGGCATATATGGTTGCACCCCTCTAGACCCAATTCTATGTCAAGATTATTCTAGGGCTAGCAGGGCATGTATGGTTGCACCTCTCTAGACCCAATTCAATGTCAAGATTATGCTAGGGACTAACAGGGTATGTATGGTTGCACCCCTTTAGTCCAATCTTACGTTTATGTTAATGGTTGATGTTGGATGCGACTCAGACCCTACTGACTACATGACCCGCTAATCATCAGATGGGTTAGTTTCTGCCTAACTCCTCATTTTCCTATCAGGGTGGAGAAATTTACGTTAGAAGCATAATCGACTACCACATGTTATTATATGTTTTCGGTTCCAATCATATGTTTTCAGGACATGTTGTATATGATTGTGCATTTGGTCACTACTGTATGTGAGAACTACTTACTGGGTATATTATATACTCATCCTATTTTTACAGACTTTGTAGGTAAGGACACAACGTAGGTGGCAGAACTGGACGTCGCTCAAATAGCCAACCATCAAACTCACTATTATAGGCATATGCATTTTTGTATCACTACGCTAGTGTTTTATGGATCCTGGCGTTTTGTAAAATAAACTTTTTATATAGTTTTCTACCTCATTAATAAAATCTTAGATATATTCTTTTGAGATTTGTGTCCAAAACTCATCACATAATAGGAAAGTCTAAGTATGCATGTCATAGCGGTCGGACCATAGTATGTAAGGATTCGGTCGTTACATAAAATATCCTAAGGTTTGATATTATTAACGTAATTTATATCATTAAAAAAACCCATATATGTGAAAATTAATGAAAATCGATATTTTAATGGTTTAAATTTATATTATCTCTAATATTTGATTTAATTAACAGAACTCATATACATGAAAATCAATGAAAACCCATATATGGTGTAATTTTGTATTAAAATCATTAAAAAATGTATATTAAATATGTTAAAATTTTGGCTATGTCTAATATTCGATTAATATTTGATTTAGGATCCAAAATTTATCCTTAAGAAAAGATCACACACATTAAAAGTAGGAATTTTTTTTTTAAACTAAAATCTCATATTCACACCAAAGAAAGAAAAAATATCCCCTATTTTTGTGCATATACGTTAAAAGTAGGTATTTAAAAAAAAAAAATCTCTCCTATTTTTGTGCATACATGTAAAAAAAAAAATCATTATTTCGAATATTTGATTTATATCATTAAAAGCCTCATTCAAGATGAACAACATATTTGATTCGTTTAAAAGTTTATTATAAAAAAATAATAAAAATCATTCATGCTGAAAATTTAAAATCCATAGGATTAAATATTTATTATCTCTAATATTTGATTGAAGAACCAAAATTTAACATTAAAAAAATAACAGTTCATGTAAAAAATATAGGGATTTCTTGAAAAAAAAAACATTTTAGAAAATAGAAAAATAAGGAAGAAATATTTAATCAAAATAGTATTTAATTATTTTTCTCCTTCTCTATCTTTGGCTTCTACTCCTTCTCCATTTTAATTCTTCTTCTCCTTCTTCTCTATTTATAATTTTGTTGCTAGTTCAAATATTAATTAGTTTTACTTCAATTATAAATCTTCTTCTTCTTCTCTATATAATTTTTTTGTTACTAGTTCAAAAATGTTAATTAGAATGAACAATGTTAGACAATGGAAGACCAAATTAATAGACCAAGTGATAGTAGCTTTTGGTAGTTTCGTTGCTAGTTACAAAATAGTAATTAGAATGATAATCATAGACAATGGAAGACCAATTGATAGACCAAGTAATAGAACACTATTATCTATAATAGATAGACACTTCCAATTTTCTATCAATAGATAATCATTTTGTTACTTCTAATTGTTGGTAGTTTTTTTTTAAAGATAATTTATGATACATACACTAGACATTGTTATTGGAATTTTGTTACTTTTAGATAGTTGTGAAATGTTTATCAAAGATAGACGCGAATAGAAGTCTATCAACGTCTGTCAGTGTTAGAACCTTATAGGAGTCTATAATATATAAAGGTTGATAAAAGTATAGCACTGATAGAAGCTGATAAAAGTTATTAGTGTCAACAGTGAAAAAAATTGATCGGTGTGGTTGTATAGAGATACATCAAGTGGAGGATTAATGTAAATGTGATTTACATTAAGTACCATGAAAATAGAAAAAGAACTATGGTTTATATGTTTCATGAGATAAATATTAAAACTATAGGTTATAAATATAATATGGTAAGTTGGTTAATAAGTTATTTATAATAATATTAATTATTAGATAATTATATCTTTTTCACTAATAACTAATTGAGTGGGAAGTTATTGGTGGTTTCATGGTAACTGTGAGATAAAAGGAAATATGTTTTCCTAGATTTAGAAGATTTGTTATAGTTTCCATTCTCAGAAAGGAACTCATGGTTTGCTGTCAAGTGAGAATTGTATTCACTAAACGATAGCTGAAAGAGAGACTAAACGATCGTGGAGTAACACTATCTATACGATAGTTCACTCAGCTGGTCGTAGCTAAACGATCGCAAGGTATTTGCTATACGATAGCTTACCGACTTCTAAACGATTGAGCATTCGTCTAAACGATAGACTCTTATCATTTCCCACTTGCTCAATCGCTTACACAATCACTATTCCTCCGGTCTATTCATGTAAACAAGTCCACACAGAGCCCACAATTCTAGATTCTCATACCGAGAATACCAAGATAGCCATTGTGGTGGTGTCTAACTTAACTCGACTGAGTTCGAGGTTTTAGAGGCTGTTCGCTGAGTTCATGTTTGCTGTTGATTGTGTGGTGTTGCGGTCGTTGTGTTCAAGCGTTCATGTGTTGCTATCTTGGAAACTGAACGAGCGCTCGTGATCGAGGGAGTTTGAAGCATGAGTCTTCAAAGGTATGTATAATCTTTCCCTTGATCTCATTGTTAAGCATGTTATAATTTCATATTGTACATGACCTGTAAGTTTCCGTTTCATGACTGTAATTGTTATTGTTCAATTGTGAATGGAATTTGGAACGATCATTCTGCTCTTCATGGAGATCTTCATGTCTAATTTCCTTCACCATCCTCACAGTACTCAAGAGAATGAGAGAGAGGATGCAAGTTAAGAGGGAGAGATTTGGGAGGGAAGCATTAAGAAAGATGATAGGTGACAGTTGGAATAAGAAAGGAAAGAGTTTTAGGGGTTTTTTTTTTTTTTTCTTTTGTTGATCTTTTGATGTTATTCTTTCTTTTCCTTACCTTTTCTTTAATTTTTTTTTCTTTTTCAATGATTTTTTTACTAATTTTTTTTATTTGTTTTCAACTCTTTTTTTTCTTTCTATTTACTTTTCTATTTCTCCATATAATTTTTTTTACTTTTTTTTTCATGCCTTTTTTTTTCTTCTTTTTGTCTTTTTTTAATTTGCTTCTTTTCTTTTTAACTTCGCCTTTTTTTTTTTTACATCTTTCTTTTATTTCTTACTTTTTTTTTTCTTTTTCCTTCTTTTTTTCACCATATTTTTTGATGTTTTTTTGTTTCACTTTTGTTACAGGTTTTTTTAATAACTTTCTCCTTATTTTTATTTTTTTTTTCAAATTCATTTTTTTTATCGAAGCTCATAACTTGTGTTCACATTTCATTATCAACCAGAAGCACCGTCACACTAACATTTTAGAGATGAAGCGAAGCCGCCACACCAGTATTTTTATTTTCTTGTATGAAAATTATTGTTGTTACTTAATACATTTTGGTAAAAGTAATTTTGAAGGACTAAATTTAAGATTTATTGAAAGTATGGAGACTAAAATTGGACAATTGAAATTATGAGGACTAAAGATAAACAAACTTCAAACTATGGCGGATCAGAATGGTATT
>NC_052354.1:11520-12717 GCF_009727055.1 Benincasa hispida
TAAAACTATAGGTTATAAATATAATATGGTAAGTTGGTTATCATATTTATTTATAATAATATTAATTATTGGATAATTATATCTTTTTCACTAATAACCAATTGAGTGGGAGGTTATTGGTGGTTTCATGGTAACCGTGAGATAAAAGAAAATATGTTTTCCTAGATTTAGAAGATTTGCTATAGTTTCCATTCTCAGAAAGGAACTCACGGTTTGCTATCAAGTGAGAATTGTATTCACTAAACGATAGCTGAAAGAGAGACTAAATGATCGTGGAGTAACACTATCTATACGATAGTTCACTCAGTTGGTCGTAGCTAAACGATCGTAATGCATTTGCTATACGATAGCTTACCGACTTCTAAACGATTGAGCATTCGTCTATACGATAGATTCTTATCATCTCCCACTTACTCAATCGTTTACACGATCGCTATTCCTCCGGTCTCTTCCTCTAAACAAGTCCACACAGAGCCCTCAATTCTAGATTCTCACACCGAAAATACCAAGGTAGCCATTGTGGTGGTGTCTAACTTAATCGATTGAGTTCGAGGTTTTTGAGGCCGTTCGCTGAGTTCGTGTTTGCTGTTGATTGTGCGGTGTTGCAATCGTTGTGTTCCAGCATTCGTGTGTTGCTATCTTGGAGACTGAACGAGCACTCGTGATCGAGGGAGTTTGAAGCATGAGTCTTCAAAGGTATGTATAATATTTCCCTTGATCTCATTGTTAAGCGTGTTATAATTTCGTATTGTACATGACCTGTAAGTTTCCATTTCATGACTGTAATTGTTATTGTTCAATTGCGAATAGAATTTGGAACGATCATTCCGCTCTTCATGGAGATCTTCATGTCTGAATTTCTTCAACATCCTCACAGTACTCAAGAGCATGAGTGAGAGAGGATGCAAGTTAAGAGGGAGAGATTTTGGAGGGAAGGATTAAGAAAGATGGTAGGTGGCAGTTGGAATAAGAAAGGAAAGAGTTTTAGGTTTTTTTTTTTTTTTTTAAAGAGAGAGATAGGCTACTTCAAGATGGTGTAACAGTCTCAGTGATCATGTTCTCTACTTTTTTGATTTCAAATCTTTCTCACCATGCTCTTCCATATGAATTTGGGTTGTTCTTCTTTGCTTTTTTTTGTGACGTTGATGACTCTATTCTCTATTTCTTTTGTCGGAGACAAAGGTATCTAATTGAAGA
>NC_052354.1:15176-35514 GCF_009727055.1 Benincasa hispida
CATGTCATGTGTTTGGAGACAACATTGGTTTTGGAGTAGATATATGCCTCAAGAACGTGTTGAAGTCCGTCCCCAAGTTTAGGATTTGAAGTCCACTTATAACTTGCACTATTTTTTTTTTCCTTCTATAGTCTTAGTATTTGTTTACCATGTTAGCCTTTTATTATTTTTTTTTTTTTTGTTATTTCCAAACTTTTATTCTTGTATATGGTTTTATTCTCATGGAATAAAAATTCTCTTCCAATTTTAATTCCTGTTTTCTCTGTTTTCAACGGCACTTTAAATTTATGGTGTTTTTCAACGGTTGAATAACATAATGCTTAGAAGTAAACTCAAAAATTATTTTTCTCTGTAAATTCTCAAATAGACTTTTATTTATTCAAAATATTTTCTCTCAACAATTGTTCCTTTTTAAATAAAAATAAACTTGACAGTTTGAATAAGACGAAGTACGGTAATTTTTTTTAAAAAAAAATCAAACAAATCAAATTCATCCAAATATCTTCAATATTGATATCAAATTTATACAAATTGAATGAGTTAATTAATTAATAAAAAAATGAAATGATTAATCCAATCACTGAAAGACAAGGAAATATCAAGAGAAACTCAAATATAAAAAGGAGCAAGAAGAGGGGGAAATAAAGAGAAAAAAGATCAGTTTAGGTCTGTTTAAAATTTGAATATAGAAAAAGGATAAAATCCGATCTATAACAATATATAATGCTACTATTTTTTAAAAATAGATTGCTTTTTACCTTTTGTGAAATATTTTATTTACGTGATATACCACCTAAAATTAATGGTAGAAATAATTAAATATTAAGTAGTTGAAGGTTAGAAACCCGGATTTTAAATGTTGATATTGATGAAATATCGGCATCTTTATTTTATGAAAATGTTGTTGAAAATCTATACTGGAAAAAACATTTGATTTTTCCTTTTGTCTTTTTCAATAGATGGTTATACGGATATTTTAGGTCATTTCACATATAAATCATTAAATAATCTAAATTTTTAAGAAAGAAAAAACATTCAAATTAAAAGATAATAAAAAATGAGGTTATTTAAAAATTTTCTTCTAAGATATTAAACATGAGATTTTAAAATTCTAAAAGATTTGATCTTTTTACATTTTCTATTTTATTTTGTGAAATTTTGTTTTAATTTAATATAAATAAATATAATATTTTAAAATTTTAAAATATTTTATTTTTAACGTGATTATATATATTATTTTTCTCTCTATATATATAGTGTCACACCCCCTTCCAGATTACTCTCATAATTTAAATGAGGATATGACCGCGATAGTTGCTAGCCCCACTGCCAGCACCCACCACCAAAGCTCTCTAATCTAAATGTCAACCTGCTAGCTATGATATAAGGGAGAAATATTCACGAATGGCCCAAACATCTCTAACAGAGCCCTAGTCCCTCACAAAACATGTGTACATAAACCGATCATCAACCTAAGTCCTCTTATTAAGCCGAGTCTTTAGGTGGCAAGCAGCAGCAGGATCAACCCTGAGGAATCTGACCGCTACCTGTGAAAGGAAAACACAGAGGTTCCGTGAGCTTAAAGCCTAGTGAGTGACTATAAAATCGTATAACATTATGCATTACATTACTATAAACATGTAAATATATTAATGAGTGTTTCAAGCAATTGTCTCTAAATGTAGCTTTAAACCATTCTTAGATATCATCAGATATCATTATTCCCTAGTTGAGAACGAGCCTAAATGCTCTAGCTCCCAACTTTATTACCGACCAAAGAGACCCATACTTCGGCCTCTCATTTCGAATCAGCTACGTGCAGTTGGCCATACTAAGTACCATCATACCTTAGGTACTTCCATTCTAGACACCTTCTCAAATTTGTCCTTCAGTATCGAGCTACTAAGATCTTTCAAATTCTCTCGGTATCATAGTTGGTCAGGTACTTTCTTAAATGTCTTTCGATACGAGGATATTTTTGTATCATTAAGTTAGTTCTGTGCTTACCCAACTACACAAGAAAACTCATTCTCTCATAGCCTTACTCTAGAAAGCATATTTTAACACTGGAACTCTAACTTGGTCTGAAATGACTACATGACATATCTTGGCCTGTGTTACACATATACAAGTCGGGGAACATGCATTAAGTTATTCTCCATCTATTTGTTGCTTGAGAAAGTATAAATTCATCACTAATGTCACTGTAACTTACTTGATCTTATATACATACGTATTGGAGACATTAATTCACTTAGTCACTCACCTCTCGTCAAGCTCTTAATGGTTTATACGCCTCTCCTAGCTCTTCTTGGCCTGAAAGAACATAATTCCCGGTTAAACTACTTAGAATTCTTAGTAAAATACTTCAATTAATTCATCTATTAAAGAAACTTTCATCCATCTCTATATTATGGAGGGAACTCGTTGCTAATAGCCTTAGCACATACAAGTTGTTTTCCAAATTTGCTGAACAGATTTCAACTCCATCTTTATGAATAAACACTTTATTCAAATTAAAATTAAAAGTATAATTACAACACAGACAGCTTTACTAGTGAGATCCCCCTGAGCGAGGTCAGCGAGATCCTCTAGAGCCATGCTAGTAAGATCCTCTAGAGCCATGCTAGTAAGATCCTCTAGAGCGATACCAGCGAGATTCTCTAGAGCGATACCAGCGAGATCCTCTAGAGTGAGATCAAGCTTTTCCTGGCAAATTTTCATCCTAGCGATACTCACCCCAATTCCTAGCGAGATTTCCTCTATAGGCGAGATCCTCATCCCCACATCTCGCTATAACTCCCATGGTGAACTGGTTGTTTGTTCAACCCAAGAAGCTGTCTGCTTATGCACCATTTCCCTGTTACAACTTTAAAAATTCATAACTCGAAATTCATAGCTCTTTTCAAGAAACTTCCTTCTATAAACTTGTTTAGAATTGAGTTACCTTAGAATTTCAGCTAAGAATTCTTTCTAGTTTGACCTGAAACTGCCAATCTTCACCTCAGGCCTTGATTAACCCAAGATTCTGCCTCCTCTGTTCTTTCTTCACTTCTTGTTCTTCTCCTTGTGCAATCTTCCTCCGGCAAGACAACCTCGCAAACTAGCTTCTCTCAATTTTCGAATAGCACTGATTTTTCTAAATTTGCTCATGTCAATTACCGAAACCACGCTTTTGAAGTTCTTTTTCCAAAAACTTTCCGCCGCCTCCAGAGTTCAAGGATTAACTGCTACGTCACCCCTCATTTAGTATGTTTTTCCTTCCCTTCCATCATAACTCCTATAGACAAGCATGAATTGTTACTTAATAAATATATAATATAACATTCCTTTGCTAAACATGCTTATCTAGTAAACCTAGAGTTCGGGGTTTACATAGTCTTTTTGTCTCATCAATTTTTTAAGATTTTTAAAAATATAAAATATCCTGAGATTTGATATGACTAATGTAATCTATATCATTCAAAAAACCGATACATGTGAAAATGAATGAAAATCCATATTTGAATGGTTTAAATTTATATTATCTCTATTATTTGATTTAATTAAAAAAACTCATATACATGAAAATCAATGAAAACCCATATATGGTGTAATTTTGTATTAAATCATTAAAAAAATCTATATTAAAGTGGTTAAAATTTTGGATATTTCTAATATTTGATTAATATTTGATTCAGGATCCAAATTTTATCCTTAAGAAAAAATCATACACATGAAAAGTAGGAATTTTTATTTTAAAAAAAAAAAAAGAGAAAATCAAAACCTCCCTATTTTTGTGCATACATGTTAAAAGTAGGGATTTAAAAAATTGATTTTCCGTAAAATCTCATTTTCACCCTAAAATAAGGAAAAAAGTATCCCCTATTTTTGTGCATAGACGTTAAAAGTTGGTATTTAAAAAAAAAAAAAAAACAAATAAAAAAATTAATCTCTACTACGGGGACCAATTTTTTTTTAAAAAAAATCACATTTTATATGAAAAAAAAAACCCATGTTATTATCTGTTAATATAATTTGATTGGTTTACAAAAATAGAAAAATAAGAAAAAATATTTACACAAATAGAATTTATTTATTTTCTCTTTCTCTATCTTCTGGCTTCTACTTCTTCCTCTTCTCCTCCTCCTTCGATTTTAATTCTTCTTCTCCTTCTTCTCTATTTTTAATTTTGGTGCTAGTTCAAAAATATTAATTAGTTCTACTTCCATTATAAATCTTCTTCTTCTTCTCTATTTATATTTTTGTTGCTAGTTCAAAAATGTTAATTAAAATGACAATGTTAGACAATAGAAGACCAAATTATAGATCAAGTGATAGTAGCTTTTGGTAGTTTTGTTGCTAGTTACAAAATAGTAATTAGAATGGTAATCATAGACAATCAAAGGCCAAGTGATAGACCAAGTAATAGAACACTATTATCTATTATAGATACACCCTTTTAATTTTCTATCAATAGATAATCATTTGGTTGCTTCTAATTATTGGTAGTTTTTTTTTTAAAGATAATTTATGATACATACACTAGACATTGTTATTGAAAATTTTGTTACTTTTAGATAGTTGTGATAATGTTTATCAAAGATAGACGCGGATAGAAGTCTATCAACGTCTGCCAGAGATATAAACTTATAGGAGTCTATAATATATAGAGGCTGATAAAAGTCTATCATTGATAGAGGCCGATTAAAGTCTATTAATGTTAACAGTGATAAAAACTGATCGGTGTGATGTATGACATACATGAAATAGAGGATTAATGTAAATGTAACTGGTTATAAATATAATATGATAAGTTGGTTATCATATTTATTTATAATAATATTAATTATTGGATAATTATATCTTTTTCTCTAATAACCAACCGAGTGGTAGGTTATTGGTGGTTTCATGATAACCGTGAGATAAAAGGAAAAAATATTTTCCTAAATTTAGAAGATTTGCTAGAATTACCATTCTTGCAAAAGAACTCACAATTTGCTATCAAGTGAGAATTGTATTCACTAAACGATAGCTAAAAGAGAGACTAAACAATCGTGGAGTGGCACTATACAATAGTTCACTATGTTGGTCGTAGCTAAACAGTCGCAGGGCATTTGCTATACGATAGCTTGTCGACTTCTAAATGATTGAGCATTTGTCTGTACGATAGACTCTTATCATCTTCCACTTGCTCAATCGTTTACACGATTGCTATTCCTCCGGTCTCTTCCTCTAACCAAGTCCACACAGAGCCCACACTTTTGAATTCTCATACCGAGAATACCAAGGTAGCCATTGTGTCGTTCGTGGCTCGTCTTACTCAAGCTCGACTGGGAGTCAATTCGAGGTTTTGGAGGGCCATTTTGCTGCACGTTATGTTTGCTGTTGAATCCAACTGTCAGATTGTTGCGAGTCAGTTGTTGATGGGTCAGAGCGCGCATATGTGTGTTTTCACTTTTTGTCATTGGAAGAAAACTGAACGAGCCCAAATTCGTTACTGATCAATTAAGGGCGGAGTTTCCTTGAGCAAGCAATGAGTCTTCCATTAAGGTAAGGTGTATGAAGGAATCTGGGTTCCACCTGTTATCGGTCACATTAGTTACAGCCTTATGTTCATTGTACGTTTATTTCGGGGTATTGGTAAACGGCACCTTAGACTTTGTAATGTTTTCTATGTTTTCGTGATTGTACCATATGTTATTGTTCAGGATTGCGAATCAGGAATTTGGAACCGATCATTCTACTAACTTAAATGGAGATCCTCATGTACTGATTTCCCTTCACCTTCTTCACAGTACTCAAGAGATGAGTGAGAGAGGATGCAAGTATAACGAGGAAGGAGATTTGGGGAGGGAGAATTAAGAGAAGATGGTAGGTGGCTGTTGGAATCATAAAAAGGAAAGTAGTTTTAGGGTTTGTTTTTCGTTCTTAGTTGATCTTTTCATGTTATTCTTTTTTTCCTTTTCTTTAATTTTTGTTTTTTTTTTCCTTTTCAATCGATTTGTTTTAGAACTAATAAATTTTTATTTTAGGTTTGTGTTTTTCAAGGGTACTCTTTTTTTTTTGTATTCGTTTGCAATTTACTTGGCTTTATTTTTCCATATAATTTTTTTAACTTCTGGTGTGTTTTTCTTCATGCCTTTTTTTTCTTCTTTTTGGTTTTTTTTTTCTATTGCTTTCTTTCCTTTTAACTTTCTTCGCTTTTTTTCTTTTGTACAAGTTTCTTTACTTCCCTTAATTTTATTTCTTTTTCCAACCTTTTTTTCACTAATTTTTTTGGATTTTGTTTGTTTCCAACAACTTTTTGTTACAGGTTTTTTAATAACTTTCTCTTTCTATTTTTATTTTTTTTTCCAAAAATTCTTATTCTTTACGGGAAGGCTCAGAACTTGTGTTTCCATTTCATTATCAACAAGAAAGCACCGTCACAACGCAATATTTTAGAGATTGAAGCGAAAGCCGCCACAAATTCAGTATTTTTGTTTTCTTGTATGAAAATTATTGTTTTTGTTTCTGTTTATAGTTTAATGCAAAATTATTATTGAATGATTTGTTATATATAATTCTTATAAATTTTGATATTTATAGTTTAAAAAATTTTAGTAATTTTTAGTTTAATATAAAATTTAATACAAATTTATGTGATTCTTTTGTTTTAATATTAACTTATGATGTTATATTGTTTTAAAAAAAAGTTTAGTTTTTTTAGTGATTTTTTTAATAATGAAAGTTTAGTTTATAGATTTGGAATACAAAATTATTAATTTGATGTTTAACATATTTTATTATTAGATTTTTTTTTTTTTAGTTAATAAGTTTGAGTTGTCAAACTAAGTTAATTTTTTTTAAAATTTTTTTAAATATTTTTGTTTGTTTTTGTTTTGTATTTAAGTTTGATATACTAGTTAAAATAGATATAGTAAGGTTTGGTTATTTTAATGTATTGCTTTTCTTTTTTTTTTTTTTTTTTAGAAAATGGCGACGACAAATATTTGAGATTTATGTTGTTTACAAATGGGGTTAATATGATTGATTATGGGTTGTTGTGAGAGGTGATTATAGACCATCCACCAATGTGAGGGATTTTAGCCATATAAATAATGTGAACAAAAAACGCTTTTTGTTTTTGAACAATTCCATTGAAAATGGTTATGAGATGTCACTTGAATGTAGATATTAGAGAAAATCAGTATAAATAATATATTGATATTAGAAGCAAATCAGTTATGAAATAATATATTGACATCCTAATATAACAACATTCAGGATCAATAAGGTTTATGTCCATTCCAATTCCTAATGGAGTTCTCAATTGTGATGTCACTCCGAATTTAGT
Source organism: Benincasa hispida (assembly GCF_009727055.1). Lineage (NCBI taxonomy): Eukaryota > Viridiplantae > Streptophyta > Magnoliopsida > Cucurbitales > Cucurbitaceae > Benincasa > Benincasa hispida. The sequence goes on from NC_052354.1 coordinate 22,495, forward strand.
GCATTTATATGTTAATATGAGTAGGGTAGGTTTAGATATAAACTTGAATGACCCTTTAGTCAGTTTGAAAATCCGACTCAATGTACTGACCACTGTTCTGAGAAATCATTGCACCATTCTGTGATAATGAAGATATGGTGGCTAATAATCAATACAGAGATTTTTAGATCAGAAATCAGAGCAAACGATGACAGAATGAATTTGAAAGAGTTGGGTTTTGATGGTCATGAACATGAGTTACTTTCAGATACATTCAAATTTGGTATGAATGTAATAGATAACATTCGAGAAACATGACCCCATTGAGCCCTTGTGGATGTTGAACAATACCCAAATGTATCAGGGGATGATTTGTCAAGACAAAGAAATAGTATCAATATGTCGTCAAATGTTTGCTATTAAGGTGTCACACACCATATGAAGGGTCGTAGAAATCGACATAGTGTAAAAAGTGGGTAAGGTTTGCAAATGGAGACTTCATGCAACAAAGAAAAATTTGAATGGCTTGTTTGAGATCATTGAGTATGTTGATCACAAACATGTTTTTCTCAGAACTTAGTCAAAGTCATGGTTGCAATTAGATTCATCGATGATTGCATTAGAATTTTATGATGTTGTAAGAGAAAAACTATCTATCAACATGGCATAACTGCAGTCCGATATATATATATATAAAATAATATATTGGATATCATGTTCCTTACCATAGGGTGTGGGAGGGCAAAAGAAAAGCATTAGCTAAAGTTTCTCAGAAAAATTGTTACCCAAGTGGTTGTATATGGTTAAGTAGTGGACAGTGAAAAAAATGCCAACTGAAGGACATGTTATCCTAACTTCTGTATTTTGGGCATTTTCTCCTTGTATAGAAGCTTTTAATAAATGCCAGCTAGTGATCCAGATAGACAGTACCCACTTGTATGGAAAATATCGAGGAAAGTTACTAATTACTACATTAGTTGATTCAAACGGACATCTTCTTCGACTTGCATTCACCGGACATCTTCTTCGACTTGCATTCACCGGACATCTTCTTCGACTTGCATTCACCGTTGTAGAAGTCTGCAGATTCATGGGGATGGTTCTGGGAACACTTGAGAAGAATTGTTACACACAAAGAGATGTGTTTAATTTTAGATCTACATGTTGACATTATCTTAGTAGTGAACAATCCAGCAAATGGTTGGATGGGACCAAAATGTCACCATATATCCTTCTTACGACATCGTCAATAGCTTCAATAAAAAATACAAATGTAACACATTAAATAATTATATTTATCGTGTTGCATGTCAATTTCAAATTTGAAAGTTTAATAAAGTCATTGAGAACATCAAAGGAATAAATCGGAGTTGTCTGAGTTTTTTTTACAACATTGATATAGAGCAATGGACTCAAGCATACGATGAAGGGTTCAGAATATGGGTGGATAGCGACAAATCTATCAGAGTGCTTAAATGGCGTTCTCAAAGGACCTCGAATGTTGTCGATAAATACTCTTGTTTAAATAACATTCTTCAAGTGCATAAATTATTTCAAAAAAAGAAAGAAGAAATAAGAGTTGCTTTGGAGCGTCAAGATAAATACACCCAGTAATATTATTTTTATTTTGTAATTAACATTTTTTTCAAGTATATTTATAATACTAAGTGAGTAAAAATTCAAGTACATACATGAAAAATTAATAAATAGATTGCAAGATCTAGTAAACATGAAGTATAGTCATACAATCCATATGAAGGTGAGTTTTTTGTGACAACCGGACGTCACAACCTTAATGCTAAAGGAGAAAATGTTCAAATACCAAGGCTAAATGGGTATGAGCAATGTTGTTCATGTATCAAGTGGAAAGTATTTGGCATTCCATGCTCACATTTTATGATAGTTTACTCACATTTTAACATGGACTATGAAGATTTTATTGAGGACTACTATAAACTATCAACGTATGTTGCATGTTACTCTCCTCGATTTCAACCTGTACCGCATGAAGATTACTAGATCGCGCACACTAATATATCTGTCTTACACGCTGACCCATCGTTATTGAGGAAACCTGGTAGACCAAAGAGTTCACAACTAGATGGATCGGAAAAAGCCAAGTGCTTGACTATGATGTGGATTTTGTAATTAGTTAGGTCATAATCGAAGGAAATGTCCTTCGTTACGAAGCTCTAGACAGTTAGGGATTTTTATTATTAATATTTTTTATCTTGTAAATATTATTTTTATTGTGCAAATAATATTTTTATCGTGTAAATGATAATTTTATTGTGTAGTTAATTTTTTTATTATAATTTATTAAGTTGTACATTTTTTTTTATTAAGTTTACACTACTTACTCGAGAAATAAATATTTTTTCTTTTAGATCATGACTTTAAATCCAGAACCGATTGATCCCAATGTACTACCAATCGATTCATCAATCATCAGTTGTATGACAAGATCGTACCACTGATATTCTGTAGACGTCGAGAGGTCGTTGTTCATTGCACTATCTCACTCCACTCTCGAATACTACTGTTACTTCATACGTCTGTATTTTATGGAGTTGTTAGATTGTGATTCATTAAGCTAGATTGACATCTCATCACAACATTGATCGAGAGATGGAGATGGAGGTCTAAGACGCATACATTTCATGTGCCCACTGGAGAGTGCACTATCACTCTACAGAACACAAAAGTATTGTTCGAGTTACTTGTTGATGGTGAGCTCATTTTTGAAGTGATATATGATGACTGGTTGCATATTTGTCAACTATTCCTTGGTGTCCAACTGAAAATAAAATTAAAGGATTGAGGTTAATTGTGAAACCCGGATTTCCATTTTTCTTACTTAAGCAGGTGATTAAGGGAATTAACTAAGTGAAAGTTAAATCCTATGTTGAAGTGAAGGAAATTTCTAAATGTTGAATAGATTTTCCTTGAGTAGTTTTGAGTTATCCTTAAATGGTGAAATTTGGCTAAGTGTAAGGTCAAAAAGGACCCATGCATTAAGTGTTAGGAGACATTAATGCATAAGATGAGAAGGCAACCATGCATTTGTAAGGTTGGACGCATGATTGGCCGAAGTTTTGGTAAGAGACATTGCCAAGAGTTGCTCATGCGTTGGGTATGTGTGAGCGAGAGTAAAGAAAGCGAGAGGCTAAATGCAAGGCACTGGGCAGACAATCGTGTAGCAAATGAGCAACGCTACATGATGAGGTAGACGACCGTGTAGCAAATGAGCAGTGTTACACGAAGAGGTAAACGATCGTTTAATAAGTGAGTGGCGCTACATGATGAGGTAGACGATCGTGTAAACTGGCGTTGGACGATCGTATAGCAAAGCAGGGAGCTACACAATGAGGTAGGCGATCATGTAGGTAGGCGTTGGACGATCGTGTAGCAAAGCGGGGAGCTATACGATGAGGTAGGCGATCGTATAGGCGGGTGTTGGGCGATGACGCAAACGATTAGAGGATACGTTGGATGATAAGGCATCAGCGCTAAACGATGGAGGTACACGATGCTCGCAGTAGCTAAGCGATAAGCTATGCGTGAGATCATTGAGAGCAAGATCGTTTAGTGCGAGATCGTTGAGAGCGAGATCGTTTAGAGTGAGATCGTTGAGAGTGAGATCGTTGAAAGCGAGATCGTTGAGAGTGAGATCGTTTGCTAAAGATTGATGAGCTCATCAGGACAAATGGCTTTATCGACAGAAGTCTGAAACAGAGATAGTAGAAGCTGGACGAATTAAGTTTCATGCAAAGGAAGACTTATGCATGAGGAGGACAACACAAATAGATGTGTGGCATGGAAGTAGGTGAATGTCAATTCAGTAGGTGGTGGCAAAACATGGTGTAAACACTTCAAGAATAGGAGATGTCTTGCATTGGAGGCTTGGTAAAGATGAGAAGGATCATTTCCTTAAGCCTATAAATACTATCACAAGCCTTCTTTTGAGTACATAATCCGAAATTCCCCTGAAATACAGTAGGAAGAGCGTTTAAGAGTAGTTTCGGAGATAGTTGTGCATCGGTCATGAAGTTCCAAGAGGAGGAGATGCTATCGGACAGTGAAGTCTGGAAGTAGCATCAACTTGGGACAAGGATATCTCCCAGATACTCGTGGGTTTGAAGTGATTTTAAAGCCACTTGAAAGCTAAAAGAGTCTAGTTTTTAAGGTAGGGTATCGGAGAAGAAGCTCCAAGGAATCGGACTGGACAATGAGGAAAAGATAGAAGGGTCGAGCTGTCGGATAAGTTGGGCCAGTCTTGATGTTTTGAAGATTCTGGCCAAACCACGAGAAGTTCTGAGCTAAGATTTTGAGGTAAGCTTCCTAAGACATTTTAGAGCATATTTGTAGAAGAAAGTGACTCGATATTAAGCCTACAACTATGAGTAATCTGAGCTTTATGTTGAATCTGGAATTTAGGGTTCAAAAGAGGAGCCCGGAAAGATCAAGGAACTTCTAAGAGAAAGATTCCTATCCTTACCAAGGTGAGTGGTAATTTCCTTTAAGTATTAAAGCATATCTTTTAGAGTAAATTGTATATTCTTATGTTATGAATGAGTGTCTAGCATGAGAATGAGATTATGTGATCGGGATGGTCAGGGGGTCAATAGACCTAGTTCCTAAGCCTGTGGGAAGATCCTCGTATGGATGGTCAGCTTGGGGTCGACTGACGGCCTGTTTCTGAGCCCATGAATACGGGAGCTATATGCACCATAGAGACTAAGGACAAAGGGAACGCAAAAGAGTAAGTGTTTTAATTAGTAACAGTAACTATTACCGTGTATAGGTAGACAAATTACTCATTCTAAGTAGTTTATCAGTTTAGCTAATCTACCGTGCAATGTAGATAGAGGTTGAGAAAATAGACTCATTCGAAGCTGACGCGTTTTGAATGTAACCTCGTATTTATGATATGCTTATTTTTAGAGTTTGAAATAGACTCTAGAAGTATGTTCTTACCCTCACTGAGCTTTGTGAAGCTTCATTCTATTCCTTTCATGGCTTTTTGCGTCCAGTAGCGAAAGGTGAAAGTTCCAAGGTGCTGCTAAGGTTAGGTCTGCCACAGCCCAGTTTCACTTCCGAGGGGTTTTAACGGTTGTTGTTGTAAACATTGTAGTAAGTCTTGGAAGTTGTATAAACATTACATAGTTGTACATAAAAATGAGCCTACTTAACAGTTTGTCGTTTATCTCCATTGACTTAAAAGTTACTGAGAGTTAAAGAGGTTCAGATGGATTGTAGGTATCATAAAAGGGGTAGGTAATCTGCGGTCCTTACGACCTCTCTTGGGTCAGGAGTGCGGGCTCGAGGTGGGTGTGACATTAATCGTGAACGAGAAATTATTTGTTCATAGATATGTCTTAGAGTTAGAGTTAAGGATTGAAGAGTATATATTATTACAGGAATACAAAAACATAATTTTTTAGTTAAAAAAAATATAATAATAAGAAATGGTGGTTAAAAATAATTAACAAGAAATGGTTGGTAAAAAAAAGAAATAACAAAAAATGAAAATTATGGTAAAAAAATAATAAATAATAAATGCAATTTGTCGAGTGTTTTCAACCCTCAATCTTGCATATTTGTTGATTTTTAACACTCGATTTGCAACTTGTCGAGTGTCTGAAGTCTCGAGCATACTTGAAATTAAAAAAAATAACTTCCATATGCCTGTAGTTATTTTCAAAACTACAATATTTTAATAATTCGTTTAAAAACCTACAATATTAACTACAATTTCTTGTTTAAAAGTCTCTCTTCAACAAAAAAAACATTACACTCTTGAACAAAAAAAATGAAAAAATAATTAAATCTTTAATTTTTTTCTTATTCTCTCTTCTTTCTTCCTCCTCCCTCTTTCTCTCACTGTAGGGAAAAGAGGATCTCTTGACGCTTAAATCTATCGTCGGGAGATTAGTCTTAGAACCCGATGCGGTAAAGAACCATTGGGAGATGTTTTCTGACTTCCCGACGAGTTATTTATTCATTGGAAGTTCCTTAGGAACTCCCGACAGATCTCCCAACAGCCTTCGATAGCCGCCAGAAGATCTAGTATAAAAACCAGATCGGGTAGAAGGCAGATCGACTACCTTTCTTCTTCCCCAAATTGAAACCCTAGGTGGTCCTGAGTTAGTTTTGCCGCCGTCATTCGCTGTCGATAGAGAGATAGTGTCGTCGCCATCGTTCGCCGCCGATAGAAAATAAAAAAGAATATCCTTAAAAGTTAATTTCAAAATTTTCTCTCATCTTTGTTTTTTGGAAAATATAAGATAAAAAATAGCAAGAAAACAAGTTTTAGTTCTTTAATATACATATTATGATTGAAAGTTTTTTCTTTTATTGTTTTGGTGGCATAATCAAAATCAAAATCCAAAAACATCTTTGTAGAAAGTTGAAGAGCTATTTTTTTTTTCTTTTTTTACTTTTTATTATAATTTTTTGTACATAAGTTAATTTCTTTTGATTGTGATCTCATAAATATCAAGTTTTTGTAATTTTAATGTGTTTGTATGGAGAATTCTAGTTGCCTAATGGATGATATATTTTTTTTGTTACTTTAATTAATAATGATATAGTTCATTGTCAAGCCTTTAATAGTGGATGTCCTAGAATATTGGTTCTTTCAGTATAAAATTAGACATATTGGTTCTTTCAATTTTGTTTTTAGTATAACCCATTTAAAAAATCATCGAATAATGTTTCGTTGTGTATAATAAATATTTTTTTTTAAAAAAATTATATATGGTTTCTCTCCAATGAATTTAAATTTATGTATGGTTTGCCTCCATTTAAAAATTATTACTACATTATGTATGGATTTTGCTTAGCAATTTGAATTTCAATTCACCTTCTCTCTCCTACCATTCAGTAATCAATACTTTCAACAGACAGGGGACCCAATTTCTTGTAAAAGACATCCTTGAACCTTGTTGTTTTGTTGGATAAATAAAATATTAGACATTGGGTTTCAATTTTACCTACTCTTTTGCCCTTTTCACTTTCAATAATTTTATGGAACATGAATGTCAATAGTTTTTTTGCTTATTTTATGATGCATTTCTGCTTATTAGTAATAGGAGGGAATTGAAGACACAATGGAATGTTATGGATGAAGAGAGAGTTGAGAAGACATTTCATTATTTTGTTTCTAATTAATTTAAGAGCTCTCCAAGATTTATGAGTAGTCTTTATCCTTTGTCTTCTAATACAGGTTATTGTTTTGGATTACAAGTTGGTCAGAAAAGATTTATTTTTAAGGATGAATAAAGAATAGATCAAACTAAGGAACAACTTATCATTGGGGTATAGAGAAGAAGTATCACAGTTTTTAGATGTGGCAAAGTTTCATGTTAATGATTCCAGACGAATATGATGTCCATGCAAGAATTGTATGAATTCAATTTGGAAAAATTAGATATCGTGGAGCGACATATATTAATATATGAAATATCTCCCTCATAATGTGAATGAGTATATCATGGAGAGCCAGTAAACTTAGGTAGAGGTTTTGAAAGTCATACAACTCATGTAATACACAATTGTTAGTAAGTTATAAGTTTATTCTTTTAGAGTCTATTGTAGGCTAAGAGTCATGAACACCATATATGCTAATTATTCCTTTATTCTTTTGTAGCCTCATTTCGTGCTTGATTTATCAAGTCAACCACTTAATCATTTTATAGAATATCAAATGCAAAACCCCTTCAAAGAATTCACAGCAAATTTGCACAAACATTACAGAAAATATAACAATCCTCAGCAAGCACGTGCCAACTTGCCTAGCTGGCTAAGAATAGACCAGGATATTGGTATTTTTTGTGTGATTGCTTCAAGAGTGAAGCGTTTCAGGTTAGAATAATTTAGGTCGTATATCATTTACTTCATTTACTATTATAGAATATCTTTTTTTTTGTTTGAATGTAGGAAATTTCAGAGACGAATAAAAAGAATAGAGAGATTGTCGTTTGACCACGTAGGCAGATCAAAGTTGTTCCTGTAAATTCAATCGGAGCTGCAGGCAAAGGAAGGTCGAGAAATAGGACGTGTTGACCTATTTAAGGAAACACACTCTAAAGGTGGCAAGTTCGTGAATCAGGCAGTTGAAAATGCACAGGTAACCATTTTTGTTTTACTTTCGTATTGTTTTTCATTTCTAAGTTCAATTGCTCGTACTTGCACATTAATTAATATGTCCATAATCAAATGTCAGAATTACAACCAACCCCACTCCAGAAGGTTCCCAACCACTAATAGGGGATGAAATCTGTGAGACGGTTTTGGGTAGACGACCCAGATATTCAAAAGGCCTAGGTTGGGGCCCTAAACCTAAGTCAAGAAGGGGTAGCAGCTTATCGAGTTCTTCATCTACTCAAGGAACAGATAGAGAGGTGAGGGAATTGAGAGCCAATTTCGAATAGTGTCAATCGAGGATTAAAGAACTTGAAGACATTCAAAAAAAAAAATGAGAGAGGATCATGCAAGACAAATGGAAGAAATGAAAAAAAAAATGATTGAAGACATGATATGATCATAGCGAGGAGGCCATCGAATTAGATATGATTACTTCTTTATTTAGTTGTCTAATATGTTGCTATCCTGCAGTTATGGTAGCAAAGTAGTTATTTCTTACTAGTAGCTTTATAATAAAGAATTGTTGGCTATCCTGCAGTTAAGGTGGCCAAACAATTGGATTTTGATGTGTTTTTTGTCGCTATTGTGTGTTTATCTATTAGCGTTGGGAATGTCGTGGGGATGGGTAGAGTTTGGCTATACTCGTTGCTCTTTTTGTCGTTGAACTTGTAGTTTTTGGGTGTTTATGGATGTTTATGAAGTTTGAACATGTTGTGGAGGGTGGGTCGAGTTTGGTTTAGATTGTTTTGGGGGAAAAGTTTGAGTTTTTTGTGTGTTCGTTGATATGAAGTTTTATGTGGAAGTAGGTAGAGTTCGGTTATAATTGTTTTGAAGTTGAACTTGTAGGGTTTTTGTGTGTTTTTTGACGTTTATGAGCATCAGGAATGTTGTGGGAGATGGGTAGAGTTTGGTTATACTCGTTTTGCCATTGAACTTGGAGTTTTTATATGTTTATGGATATTTATGAAGTTTGAATATGTTGTGGGGGTGCGTAGAGTTCGGTTGTAATCGTTTTGGAGTTAATATTGTAGGTTTTTGTGTGTTTTTTGACGTTTATGAGCATCAGGAATGTTGTGGGAGATGGGTAGAGTTTGGTTATACTCGTTTTGCCATTGAACTTGGAGTTTTTATATGTTTATGGATATTTATGAAGTTTGAATATGTTGTAGAAGGCAGGTTGAGTTTTGTGATACTTGTCTTGGAGTTGAACATGGAGTTTTTTTTTTTGTTTGTTTATGGAAGTTTATGATATTTGAATATTTTTGTTTTGTTGTAGGATGTTGTTTGGAGATGAGATTGAACGATTGTTGAAGATGTTGTGTTCCAGACGTTGTATTCTTTTCTGTCTTTCTGAAGACATATTTCTTGATGTTGTTTTCATCCTATTTTCTTCATGTACTTGTGAAGACAAATTTCTTTTAGAGACTATCTTGTAACTTTTCTTTTATTTGTTATAATACAGACTTCGTTTATTTGTTTTATTTATTATGTGAATCTGTTGAGTTGGTTAATGATGTTTTACATGTTATTCAGATCAAATTGAAAAAAAATTAAAATTACAAACTAAATAATTTTAAAAGTCAATATTCAATCATTGAAATTGATCTCTCGGTGGCTGGCAAGCCGATGGGAGTTACAGAAAGTCCTGACACATGGAAGGAACGGTTAGGAGTTCCTGGAACTCCCCATACATTAGTGGGCCATCGGGAGTTCCACTAACTCCCGATGCATGGAAGGGACAATTGAGAGTTCCTGGAACTCTACAGACATTAGTGAGCCATCGGGAGTTCCACTAACTCCTGACGAATGAAAGAGTCCGTCGGGAGTTATAGGAACTCCAACGACTTATATTACACGTCGAAAGTTCCCATAACTCTCGATGACCTATCTTCAGCATCGGGAGTTGGTGGTCCTTTTCGACGTCTAGAGTTCTATTCCCAACGGGTTTCTCTCGACCAAACTCCCCACGATCAATATATCGTTGGGAAAGGATCTTACGATGCATTCTCCATCGTTTTCCAGCAATTTCAAGCATCGAGAAAGTGTGATTTCTTGTAGTGTCTCATTCTTTCGATATTATTTTATCTCCTTCTCCATGGCCAAATTTCCAAAAAAATTTGAAATAAAATTAAAAAAAAATCTTTAATTCCCTTCTCTCTTATATTCCATTTCCTCTCTCACCGTGCTTACATTTAGAAAAAAAATCGAAAAAAGAAAAACAAAAAGTACCTTGGATCTGTCCAAAAATTATTTTATAAAAATTATAAAGAATGAGGTGAGATGTAGCCAAGATACCTTTCAGTTTTTGGGACAGATCCTTAAGGAAATTAGACAAAAGAATTTCTATAAGCAGCGAAATGATTGTTCCAAATTCCATTCGAAATTGAACATAATCAATTACAGTACAACAACGGAAACTAACAGATCATGCAACAATTAGAAATTACAGGATGCTAACAAGATAATCAAGGGATAGAGTATGCTTACCTTTGAAGACTCATTCTTCAATCTCCATTGATCAATCCATTAACGTCCACAACAATACAACCCTCGAATGCAACGACTGGTGTAACACAAACGGCAGCACGAACACAATGAACACAATGATCACGAACCCAACGAACGACCTTCAGAACCTTGAAATCAATCGAGTTGAGTGAGGACACCGCCACAATGGTTACCTTGATATTCTCGGTGTGAGAATCCAGGAGTTGTGGGCTCTGTATGATCTTAGTTAGAGGAAGAGACTAGAGGACAACAATCGTGTAGACGATTGAGCAAGTGGGAGATAAGAGCTGTCTATCGTATAGACGTTGTGCTCAATCATGTAGAAGATGGCAACCCATCGTATAGACAATGCCACACGATCGTTTAGCTACAATCAGCTGAGTGAACTATCGTATAGTTAATGTCCACGTTCGTTTAGTCTCTCTGTTGCTATCGCTTGGTGAAACACTTTCACTTGATAGCCTTGTCCGTGAGAAAATTTTCGAATCTTGAGTAACTACTAATTTTAGGAAAATATTTTTCCTTTTATCTCACGGTTACCACAAAACCACCAATAACCTCCCATTCAATTGGTTATTAGAGAAAAAAGATAATTATCAAATAATTAATATTATTATAAATAAATATGATAACCAACTTACCATATTATATTTATAATCTATAGTTTTAATATTTTATATCATAACATACAAACCATAGTTCTTTTTCTATTTTATGGTACTTAATGTAAATCATATTTACATTAATCCTCCACTCGATGTATCTCATACATCACACCGATTATATCATATCTAATCAAATTTTCTCTTGTTAATTTTAACACTTCAAATCAACCCCAAGAACTGATTCTCAACTTGAATCCATTGAGCTACCAAGGGGACCTTATGGACCTGTAGCTTGAAGCTTCAATGGTACGTGAATAACTAACTAAACTCTTTAGTCAAGGGATCCACCATCCATTAACTGTCAGGCACTCCACTAAAGACCGATAGTTGCACTCTTCTCACTACAGATATATTTCTGTGTCCATCTCAACCAATCAACAGTGTGATAACCCTTCACAGATTGCTCGTAAGTACAGCTGGACTAATTTATCGTTTTGACCCTGTAGTTACATCTAACTCCTTAAGTACCATTGATTCCTATAATGAAAATAAGTCAACTATGACTGAGTCCTCTCTTCCAAAGAGAGGTTATGGCCATTATGTTCAAGAACCAGAATCAGCCCTTAAGGGAGCAATCTATCTACTTATCCCTGCTTCAGGAAAGGAGTGAATTCCATCTTGTGTAACTAAGTTTTCAACTCCTCAATTAGACAAATCCCTAAAAAGGTAGGCTTGTTGAGTTGGCAATTTGGCCACTCTCACCCATACTAATCAAAGGACCGCCTTCAAAGGCATGAGTTCCCAAAATACTTAGAATTAAGGTCATGTCACCTATGGTCGTTTAGGTGAGATATAGGTCTCAAGTATCAACGGCATTACATAAAGAGATGAATCATCTCGTGGTCCGGTCTTATACAAACTCTTTGTATAGGACACCCCCGCTCTCATGTCTCCACATGAATGGTCAGGAACAACCATCTGTAGTACTTCACAATACTTAACCTCTACAAAGCAGGTCGTATCCGTAGTGTCACCAGGATAAGATATCCCTCCTTAATCTATATACTACAGATCTTTTAGGTTATTACTTAAGGCATTATCCACTTGTATATCTCATATACATGCTTAAGCTTACATACAATAACCATGGAGTTTTGTTTATTGGATATAAGTAAATGAAAAATAAAATAACTCTTATTTTATTCGTAACAATGTGTACAATGTTTACAAACTACGAGACTCCGGGAGAATTAGGACACCAACCCCAACAATCTCCCACATGTCCTAATGCTTCGGGAGACTAATGTACAATACAAGAAAAATACAAGAAAAATACAAGTATAATATACAATAAACTAGGGCATACTCTATTACCCCAGTATCATCTTCCACTTGCCCTAGACAAGATGTCGCATGTCCCATAGACCCAGACTCTCCAGATGACCCTCGAACACTTTAGATCAAGCAAGGATGCATCACGGACTCCACTATGGAAGCCGAATATGTAGCTGCTTGTGAAGTAGCTAAGAAGGTTGTTTGGCTGAGGAAATTCCTTACAGATTTGGAAGTTGTTCCAAATATGTCTCTGTCGATTACTCTATATTGTGATAATAGCAAGGATGTGGAAAATTCGAAGGAACCTCGGAGTCATCGTAGAGGCAAGCATATAGAATGTAAATATCACTTGATTAGGAAGATTGTGCATCGCGGTGATGTGATAGTCACGAAGATCGCGTCAGAGCACAACGTTGCTGATCCGTTTACAAAGGCTCTCATGGCT
>NC_052354.1:362258-365747 GCF_009727055.1 Benincasa hispida
AAGACGTCCCCATAGTAAATGAGTTTCGGGATGTATTTCCTGAGGAATTATCGAGATTGCCACCCGATAGAGAAGTGGAGTTCACTATTGACTTATTTCCAAGAACAACTCTCACATCGCAGGCACCGTACAGAATGGCGCCAACTGAGTTAAAAGAATTAAAGGTTCAGCTGCAAGAGTTAATTGACAAGGGATACATTTGACCTAGTGTATCGCCTTGGGGAGCTTCAGTGTTATTCATAAGGAAGAAAGATGGTACAATTAGATTGTGTATCGACTATAGGCAGTTGAATAAGGTAACGATTAAGAATAAATATCCGTTACCATGCATTGATGATTTGTTTGATCAGCTAAGAGGAGCCACAGTGTTTTCAAAGATAGACCTGAGATCGGGTTATCATCAATTAAAGGTGAGGGAAGCTGACATTCCTAAAACCGCATTTAGAACAAGATATGAACATTATGAATTTCTAGTAATGCCATTTGGACTGACAAATGCCCCTGTGGTATTCATGGACCTTATGAACAGGGTATTTCATCCCTACTTGGACCAGTTCGTGATAGTATTCATTGATGATATATTGGTATATTCTGGCAATAGAAAGGATCATATGACCCACATGAGGATAGTATTGCAGATGTTACAAGATAGGCAGTTGTATGCTAAGTTCAGCAAGTGTGATTTTTGGTTAGATCGGGTTGTATTTCTTGGGCATGTTGTTTTAGCAGATGGTTTTAGTGTAGATTCCCAGGAGACGGAAGCAATAGTTAATTGGGAATGACCCACGACTGTTTCAGAGATACGTAGTTTCCTAGGTTTGGCAAGTTATTATGGGAGGTTTGTGGAGGGTTTCTCTAAGATAACCCTTCCATTGACGAACCTGACCAGGAAAGGCGTGAGGTTTGAGTGGTTGTCGGACTATGAGCATAGTTTTCAAGAGCTGAAACAGAGGCTAGTATCAGCGCTAGTGCTTAAGATTTATTGTGACGCGTCCCGACAAGGTTGGGATGTGTGCTGATGCAGGATGGGAAAGTGATTGCATATGCATCTCGTCAAATTAAGAAGCATGAGAGCATTTATCCTACGCATGATCCATAGCTGACAGTAGCTGTTTTGACTCTGAAGTTATGGAGACATTATTTATTTGGAGAGCGTTGTAGAATATATACTCACAGATCACAAGAGCTTAAAATATATTTTCGATCAAAAGGAGTTGAATTTGAGACAGAGAAGATGGATTGAGCTAATCAAAGATTATGACTGTTCCATCGAGTACCACAGTGGTAAAGCTAATGTTGTAGCGGATGCGCTAAGTAGGAAATCCTCGGGATCTAGGGCCATTATTGGCTCAATGAGAGGAATGTTATTGCAGGAATTCAGGAATTCTAGAACCGCCTTATCAGTGGGATAATCAGGAGGATTGATAGCTACATTCTAGGTAAGGCCTACCTTAGTAGAAGACCTTAAGCAAGATTAGTTGAAAGACCCTGATCTTCAGAAGATTGCTAATGACGTAAGTAAGGGAATCAGAGTTGACTTTCAAGTGAGAGCGAATTATGTACTAAAAAAGGAGGGAATAATGTGTGTGCCTAATAAGCTACGGCTTAAGCAAGCCATTCTGGAAGAAGCACATAGTTTCGCTTATGCTATGCATCCAAGGAGCACCAAGATGTATAGAACTTTGAAGAGATCTTACTAGTGGCCTGGGATGAAGAGAGACATAGCAGAATATGTTGATCGATGTTTAGTCTGTCAACAGGTGAAACCTGAAAGACAAAGACCAGCAGGATTACTGAACCCACTCATCGTGCCTGGGTGGAAGTGGGAGCATGTGACAGTGGAACTTTTCTTTTGGGAATTGCTAGGACGCCCTCAAGATACGATGGCATTGCTAATAGTCGATAAGATAACCAAGACGCTTAAGTTTATACAAGTAAAAAGGTTACTTTTACACTAGATCGCTCTAGCTAAGCATTTTATGTGGATAGTATAATCAGTCAATATGGAGCCCTAGTGTTGATTTAGTGTCCAGACTTGAGACTCGAGGTTTACTTCAAAATTATTGGCCTAGTCTATAGAAGGCTTATGGGACACTTAAACCTTGGCATTATCAGATTACGGCTTTTCAATCCACAAAACTGATGCGAACAAGCTACAGTAAGAACTCATATTCAGACACTTGGAAGATACGTTAGAGCTCGCTGCTTACAATTCAAAGGAGGTTGGATACCATTTTGTTGATTGAATTGCATATAACATAGCTACATTATAGTAATCGAAATGGCTCCCTATAAAGCTTTATACGGCCAACCTTGTAGGACCCCAGTATGCTGGAACGAAGTTGGAGAACGACAGTTATTGGGTCCAGAATTGGTTTAACAAACAATGGAGAATGTGAAGCTTATCAGAGATAATCTTATGGCGACTCGTGATAGACAGAAGAACTATGCTGATAAGCAAAGAAGAGAACTGGAATTTGAAGGCAGAGATCAGGTATTTCTTCGATTATCCCCGTGGAAAGGAATTCTTCGATTTGGGAGGAAAGGGAAGTTAAGTCCGTGATACATTGGACCATATGAAGTTGTGTAGCGTGTTGGTCCAGTAGCATATAGATTGTGGTTACCTATGAAGCTAACTCGTATTCACGACGTATTTCATGTGTTAATGTTAAGGCAGTATGTGTCTGATCCTATGCACATACTGACAGCACAACCAATACAGCTCTAAGGAGATTTATCTTACGAGGAAAAGGCCATCGAGATTTTAGACAGGAAAGACCAAGTACTCATAAATAAGACGATAACCTTGGTGAAGGTGCTATGGTGTAATCATAGAATCGAAGAGGCAACCTGGGAACCTAAAGAGCTAATGAGAAAGAGATATCCTCAACTTTTCGAATGATATATTAGGTAAATTTCGAGGACGAAATTTCTTTTAAGGGGGAGGTGATTGTAAACCCCGAATTCTAAGTTTCCTATATAAGCATGTTTAGCCAAAGGAATGTTATATTAATTATTTGATAAGTGGAGATTCATGGTTACTTACAGGGGTTATGAAGGAAGGGAAGGAAAAAAAATTAATTGAAGGAGCTCACTAATTGGAATTGGCCAGAAACACTAAGTGCGGGGGATGAGGTGGCAGCTTGACCATAGAGCACGGGAGGCAGCAGGAAAAATAAATGGAAGCGAAACTTTAGAAGCTCGGTTTTGGAAAATGACATGAGAAAATTAAGTGAGATCGATGCCATTTGAAAGTTGAGAGAATCTAGTTTTCGACGTTGTTTTGCCGAAGAAAGATCTCAGAAGGAAGAGAACAAAAAGTAAAGAATTTGCAGAAGGGGCAGATTCTCAGATTAATCAAGGCCTGGGGTGAAGTTTGGAAGCTCCAGGCCAAACTACGAGTAATTTTCGGCTGATAATTTAAGGTAAAAAAGTTAACGCAATTCTAAACAAGTTTAGGAAGTTTCTTAAAAAGTGTCCTGGATTTTG
>NC_052354.1:365966-392037 GCF_009727055.1 Benincasa hispida
TGCCAAATCTCGCTCATAAGGATGATCTCGCTCATGTGGGTGATCTCGCTCATGATGATTATCTCACTAGTAATGTTGGTTTTGTTGATAAAAGTTTCATTAGTAAACGAACTATCTGAGGCATTTTGTTGAGAATTCTAAGGAATCTAACTCGGAATTATGTTCTTTCAGGCCAAGAAGAGCTAGGGGAGGCATATAAACCATTAAGAGCCCCAACAAGCTGTAAGTAACTAAAATGAACTTAATGCCTTCAATACTTATGCATAAAAGAACATGTAGTTGCAGTGATGTTGATGATGAATATATACTTCCTCAAGCAACAAATGTTTAATGAATAACATAGCGTATCTTTTCCAGCTTGTATTTGTTTTAACGCATGCTAAGGTATGTTGTGAATTCATTACAATAGTTAAGTTCCTATGTTGAAGGATGCATTCTGGAGGAAGGCTATGATGAAATGAGTCTTTGTGTAAAAAGCATGATATGTTTTTAAGTAAACTGGATACTGAAGGTATGGAAAGTATCCAGGAAGTACCTAAGGTGTTGACGATACTTAGTAAACTCCACATAACCGAGGGCACTCTTCTTAGGATGTTCTATCTATCCATAGTTGGGAGAAGACATTCTTTCTACTATAACATTTCCCAACTATGGCTTACCATACTGTATACATAAGATTTTCTTAACTATACTAGTTTCTAACTCAGTCACAATTTAAACTTCGAGCTATTACCTGGAACATCAGTAGATTTGGACCTTTTCCTTTTTGTCTTCTGCTGACCATTTTGTCCTTTATTTTATACTAAACGTACCCCTGGTACATTTCGAGCTCACTGTTGCTCATCTTTTCCCTCCTCTTAGGATTAATCTGACTAGGACTTCCTCTAGATTACACCCTTTCCTCTGAGTTCACTAGAATAGACTTCATGTTTGCCACCAACCTCTGAGCTACACATTCTATTCCTAGAGAAAAGTCTATGCTTACCTACGTGACTCTCGACTTCCACTCAGGTACTGGTAGTGGATTGAGTAATCCTGCCGGCCTCTACCCTTCAGGTTTCACTTGTTGACAAATCAAACATCGATCTACCTACTCAGCTATGCCTTTCTTCATTGTAGGCTACCACTACGATTTCTTCAAGGTTCTATACATCTTGGTGTTTCTTGGATGCATGGAGTAAGCAGAACTGTGTGTCTATTCTAGAATAGCTTGCTTAAGCTGCAACACATTAGGCACACACATTCCTCCTTCCTTTACTAACATTTCATCTACTCCTAACTAAAAATCAGTTATTACTCCCTTGCTCACTTCTTCTGCAAGCTTCTGGAGATTAGGATCCTTCAACTATTCATGTTTAAGATCTTTTATCAAAGTAGGTCTTACCTGAAATCTAGTAATCAATCCTCTTGACTGACCTACTGATAGAGTGGCCCTAGAACTCCTAAACTCCTGGAGTACCATTCCTTATACCGATCCAAGGACTACTTTGGATCCCAAAGATTTCTTGCTCAATGCATCAACTACAACATTTGCCTTACCAAGATGGTACTCAATTGAGCAGTTATGGTCTTTGATCAGTTCAATCCATCTTTTTTGCTGCAATTAAGTTCCTTCCGATCAAAGATGTACTTTAGATACATTAGTGGGTCTTTCCAAATTCACTATAGCTTCAGTCTTCTGTGGATTCATACTCACTCCTTCTACTAGGACCATATGACCAAGAAATACAACCTGGTCTCAAATCTATCTTAGATAAAATCGTGGCTCCCTCTAACTGATCAAAGAGATCATCTATACGAGGTGATGGGTACTTGTTCCTGATCATCAACTTATTCATCTGCTTATAATCTATACATAACTGAGAGTACTTTCTTTCTTCTTGACAAAAGACCGGCACTTCCCAAGGTGACACATTAGATCTGATGTAACCCTTATCTACTAATTCCTGCAACTGAACTTCTAACTCCTTAGGTTTTTTAGGTAACACAACTTGTCACATGGGCTAAATAGGCTTCACATCTTTTAGTTAGTAGCTTCCTAGCCTCCACAGCTGATATTAAGCTTCCTGAAAGTATTCTTTTGCTTCCTACAAATACTATCTCTTGCCTACCAAATCTCTTGAACATTATCTATTCTTAGAAAAATCCATACGGTCGTAATATTTATTCAGGAAATCTATGCTCTAGAATGACATCGATTCTAGGAAATCTAATGGAATTACTTCATAAACTATAATTATCAATAACTACCCCAGAGCCTGTAAAACTGTTATACTATTACAACCTCTCCACAACATAATAATAACTACTTAGGGACATGCTCTCTACGATCTTTCTTATAAGCAATGCAACATGCGAGATAAAAAAATAAAGGTATAACACCATAAGCAACTATTTCATAAATATACTGGTACATAAAGTTACTTTACCATTCACAACATCAAGAGACTCTTCTGCCTCCTGATGGGTCACTTCGTAAAACCTGCTCTGCTGCTGAGGTCGTCCTACTCCCTTTCTCGTTTTTCTTCTCTTGAATCCCTTCCTTCGGCTCTTAAGCCACTAGGCTAATCTATCATCTATAAAGTCATTCTGTGTTATGTCTGAACTCTTCGACTTAGCTGGGGGCATTCCTTCTTGAAATTTCCTGCCTATCCACACTGGAAACATATGTTTTTCCCGTTGTAACATGCCCCTCGATGATGCTTACAACAATTTGTACATAAGGGTTTCTTACCCGTACTAGCTACTAGCTCGGTAGGATGCCAAAACCCTAATCTATTCACCCTTACTAACCATAGGTCTTGGCTTCTTTCTTCTTACACCATGCTGACTTGTAGCTCTCTGTCTCTTCCTAACTGCCCTGAACCAGAAATGGAGGTCTAAAACTCTCACCTCTGCGACTTTTCTGAAGCTTGCTGTCGTTCTTCCTTTGCTTCCGTCCTTTTATCAGTACCATATAGGTCTTTACTCAATACCTGTAATTTCCTTTCGAATTCGCCAGAATGGACTCGATACTTTCCGCCAACCTCTTGACAATCCTATTAAATATTCTGCTCCTCTAACTGAGGATCTGTTCCTGTCCTGCAGAATCCTTTGACTCCCCATCTAAAGTCGTTTGCTCTGATCACCAGGTCTTTACCTTTCCGTTCACTAGAATCTGGATTCCCTCGAATATCAGAACTTCTAAATGTAGGGTCAGGGTCCCCATCTGCTGTCTGACTGCTCTGCATGCCACTTCATCTCAGCATCCTTTCCTAATTATGTAGTACACATGTTAGGAACTTACGTTAAGGGACCTAGACTCATGCATGAACTCTCTCTCTTTTCCCAAAATCTTATGCTATGATACCAATTTTTCACATCCCCTCCCAGATTACCCTTCTTAATCTAGAACTGAATGTGACGACAGTAGTTACCAACCCTTTTGTGGTACTTACTGCCTAACTAACACCCTTAATCTGCTTAGATCCCTAGAATACATATATAACATTCACCAAACTAATGAAACTTTAAAAATAACCTTAGAAAACCTGGGATCAACCACAACATAATTACATCATATTAACACATACAGAGTTCAGCGGTCCCAATATACTTTACTAGTCCCTAATATGAGCAACACATATGTACAGACATTTGCAGAGTAAACACCTAAAACTTATCTCTGGACTTTGGACTTTTAACTGGAGTCCTTGAGTGGCAGAGCAGGATAACAGCTAACCTCTGGGGAGATGACCATTACCCAGGAAATGAAAAACATTTGAAAGAATGAGCTACTCGCCCAATGAGTGACTTAATAAAGACATAAATCTCATGCTTAAACTGAAAGCTAGAAAACATAATACTGTAACTAAAACATGCCAAGCAAACGTGTACATAAAACTTTTAAAACCATTGTATCTGAAAACATAGCTAAACTGATTCTCGGTTGAGAGAGAACCCTCATGGTTCAATCTCAACGTCGGATATCATGTTCAAGAGAGAACCCTTTTGTTCAATCTCTCAAACATTAGCCTGGCCTAGGGTGAGGACCCTTTTGTTTAACACCTTCAAGCCAATGCTAAGAAAGAACCCTCGTGGTTCAATTTTATCGTCGGGTATCATGTTTAAGAGAGAACCCTTTTGTTCGATCTCTCAAACATAAGTCTAGGCCGGATTGAGAACCCTTTTGTTCAGCACCTTACAACAATGCTAGGAAAAAACCCTTTTGTTCAATCCTACTAAACTGATTAACTGTCATACGTACACGTAGAGCAAACTGGATCCTGATGTCAAGGATCATAACTGAGGCAGGGTACCACTGCTTATCACTAAACAGAGTGAATTATTCTGATACCTTCTCTAAGTACTTTAGTACCATAATCATAACATAATTAAAACTAGGTAGTACAGCTCGGATACCTTCTCCTTGTACTTCATATTAAGCTAAAAATACCTAAAAGGAAAACATTTTCATAAAACATGCTTACTGAAAGCTTGATCTCATAAATCATAGTTTTCACAAGAACATCATTTTCTAACGTATGCTCAACAACATTCAAAAGAGCACATATGCTTTAAAACATAATACAAATACTTATAACATAAACATGTCATAGAATCTCCTTTTGAAAACTACCATGGTTCAACCATTGTACCAAAGCATATTTCATAAATTTTGTAACTAGCATGCGTTTATAAACTTTAGAGAAATGCGTTGCTTGGAACTTCTTGTAAAATAACCAACATAAAAGTAACTGTCAATAAAGCATGGATTATTAAAATATTTATAAATCATTTATAAATCATTTATAGTCACTCACAGGTCCTTCAAGTTTGCTTCCTTAAGGCTTGGTAGGCTTTTCCAAAGGGAGTTGAACCTACACATATAAGCATACTACTTAGTGTTTACATTAGCCTTCCTTTTAGGCATACTCAATAAATCAAGCTCACATGCCAAACCATCATATTGTGCCTCCTGCTATTCACTTTGAAGGTCGGACACTTAGCCAATTTGAAGGAATTGGGTGTCAAAAGAATACACCATTTGATCGCCCACACTCCCCTCAGAAAAATTTGGAGCATCAAACTGTATATTCAATTCCAACAATTTATAACTAAATTTTCAGAACTAATATCAAGAAAATTCCTTCTACAAACTTTCTTAGAATCAAGTTATAAGTATTACCTTAAAATTTCAGCTCAAAATTCCCCATCGTTTGTCTAGAGATTCAAACCTTCATCATTGGCCCCAATTCAAGCAGCTGCCTGCTTGTTCAACAACTTCCAGTTCAAATTTCAAAAATATATAACTCGATTTCCAAACCTCATCCTAAAGGGTATCATTCTACAAAATTTTTTATAACTGAGTATTTACCTCAAATTTTTAGCTTAAAAATCTTCATGATTCGTCCTGGAGCTTTAATTCTTCACTGATGGCCTAGTTCACTCGAAAAACGAACCCTTCATCTTTATTTTTCTCCTCCGGCCATAATCTGGCGAGTTTTCCCTCCAGCAGTACAATCACAGAAAATAGACACACAAAGCTTTCGAATGCTACTGGAATTACACGAATAGCCTAAGTAATTTGTTCAAACCAATTGAATGAATTTGGCTTTCCTTCTAATACGATCGCCAAACTACTTGCATGAAATCTCCTTGGGCCACTTAGCCCACTAATGAAGATTAATGGCTGAAATTCAACAAATATTTCCTTTAAATTTTATACCCTAATGTAGTATTTAATAATTTACTTGATGGTTATAACATTTTTATTTTGAAAGAAAATTTCTTAATTTCTCACTTTCTCTATTTTGGGGATTCCAACAAATTTAGTTTTGCATTTTAATTAACCTCTCTCCTTAGTATAGTTAACACACATTCAAAATTCTTCACCAACTCGTGTTTGATTCCTCATCTCCAAGCCCATTACGTGAGCTGTATCCTTAGCCAATATTTAGTGAAATTCAGCCGATCAATTAACCCTTCATTCACTTTGCCACCTAGGTCATCTACTACATCATGGCTTCCTTCTTTCTTCTATAATTCCTAAGATATGATTTCATAATAGCTCATTAGAAGACATCACATTACCTACTCTTACTAAAGTAATTAGGGTTCGAGTTTTACAGTCAAACTCAACTCGACACCGTCGAGGTTTTCTAGAGGTTGTTCGTGGTGTTGCGGAGGAGTTCATGACTGAGGACGAGTGCGAAGTGTTCGTGCTGTGTTTGTGCGGTGTTGCGGTCGTGTAGATCGAGCGCTCGTGGTTGCTGTTGTTCGATTAAACTGTGCATCAGAGCGTGGAGACGCTTCTGCCGTTGTTAGTACAGTTTTTCCCTCTATACATTTATTGTTTCATGCTGTAATTTCTCTGTAAATTGTATAACCGCTTATATTGAAATCGACTGTAAATGATTTGTTGATTCATGATTGTAATTTGGAATAGTCTTGTTCCTCTGCTCACAGAAATCTCGATTCTGATTTTCTTTAGTTATTAGTGTTTATGGTTGGCATGTTATACCAACATGTTAATCTTATTTATATTTTGTTTGTTTTTGTTTATATTTAAGTATAGTTTATTGTTATGTTTAAAAAGTTGATGTTCATGCTTTAATATTTTTAGTTTAATACACAATTATTATGATTTTTTGAAATATATTTCTTATGATATTTTATTTTTTTAGTATTAACTTTGAAAATATGGTTTAAAATAGTTTGAAAAAGTTTAATTTGTTGTTATGTTTAAAAATGGTTATAAAAAGTTTAATTTATTGTTATGTTTAAAAAGTTGATGTTCATAAACCTTAAAAAGTTGATATTTATAAATTAAAAAGTTTAATATTTTAAGTTAATACAAAATTAATTGTGATTCTTTAAATATATTTTATAAAATATTTATTTTATCTTTTTTTTTATTTTAAAATTTAAAAAAATATACGTTTAAAAAAGTTTACCTCATCTGTAATGTTTAAAAAGTTGATGTTTTTAAAGTTTCAAAAACTTTAATACAATTTTTATGCCTTTAGTTTATACAAATATTGTGATTTCTTTTTGGCTATAAATCTTCTTATTGATATTTTGAAACTCAAGTTTAATTTGTTGTTATGTTATTAAAAATAGCTATAAAAGTTTAATTTATTTGTAAATCGTTTAAAAAGTTGACATGGTCATAAACCTTAAAGGTTCGATGTTTATAAATTAAAAAGTTTAATATTTTTTTAGTTTATATCAAGAAAGTTATTGTCTGATTCTTTTTAATATACTTCTTATAAAATATTTATCTATTATTATTTTTTTGTATTAAACATTTTAATGAATTTGAAAAGATGGTAATTTGTTGTATGTTCTGAAGAATAGTTATAAAAAAAAGTTTAATTTATTGGATATGTTTATGAAAATAGTTTTAAAAATTTTCACCTATTGTAATTTTTTAAAATATACTTTCTGATATATTCTTTATTGGATTTTATTTGTGGTTTGTAGTTTTGTTTGAAGTTTGATTAATCTCAGTAGAACAATTAAGGAATGTAAGTTGCTTGCCATTATTTATAGAAATATATAGAATATAACTATATAGAAAATGCGGTACAAAATGCCTTGGGATTTTTTGTTGTTTATAAATTTGTAAATATAATTGATCATATTCGATGAAAGTCTTGACTATGACATGACCACCAAGTGGGATGTTTAAGCAAATGTGAAACAGTGGAATGTAATTAGAACAATCATTAAAAATGGTTGGGTATGTCACTTAGTGTACGATCATGGGCAAATATTAGAATGAATATATATAGCAAACTCCTAACCTAGAAACCATCATGATCAATAATGTTATGTCAATTGCCCTATTATACCGAATAATCACATAGCTATTAACTGATGGATGTCCTTAATCGGAGATGCCCTAGCCGAATTTAGTCTATTTGTATGTAAATGTAAATAGGATAGGGTGGATATACGAAACTTGTAAATACACCATATTTAGTCAGTTGTGAAAGATCCAATGAAATGTTATTAGAGATTTGATCTGGAGTCAAGTTTCATCAACCATGTGGATATGAAAATAATGGCCGGCTAACAACCAATATACATAGAAAGTAAGGGCCCGGCTTTGAGAATTTCAGAACTGAAACGGACGATGTAAATTGAAGAAGTTGGATTTCGATGGTCGTGAACATGAGTTTAACTATTTCAAGATACTTCAAATGATTTGGAATATTGAATGTATTGATAGCATTCGAGAAACCACGACCAATTGTAGCCCCTGCTGACGTTGCAATACTCGTTGTATAAAGGGGATGATTTTTGTCAAGACAAACGACAATGCTATAACACACGATCATGTTTTTTGCTAATTAAATGTCACGCACCCATATGAGGTTGTGGAATCGACAAACCATTCGACGATTTGGACAAATCCAGCAAATGGTTGGACGGGATACCAAATGTCACTATCGTTAGTCATGAGCTTACGACATAATCCGTCAGCGAACTTTAATAAAAAGTAAAATTTAAATACATTGAAAATTAATGTTTATGTGCTGGGTATTCAGTTTCAAATTTGGAAGTTCAATAAAGGAATTGAAGATATCAAAGGAATAAATCAGAGTTTGTCTGAGTTTTTTTTGACAAATGTGTGTCATTGATTTAGAACAATGGACTTAAGCACATGATGGAACCGGGTTCAGATATGGTGGATGACGAAAAATCTATCAGAGTGCAATAAATGGCATCCTCAAAGGAGCACTCGAATAGTTGCCCTATAAATGCTCTTGCTAAATAACATTCCTTCAAGTGCGTGAATTATTTCGAGAAAAAGAAGAGAATAAATAAGGGATGCATTGAAGCGTCAAGATATAATTACACCCCGGTAATATTATTTTATATTATTATATATATATATATTATATTATATATGTTATTAATAATTTATTTCAAGCCTATTTTATAATACTAAGTGGAGTAAAAATTCAGGTACACACGAGAAAATAAATAAATGGACTGCAAGATCTAGTAAACATGAAGTACAATCATACGATCGGTATGAATGTGTGTTTCATGTGAAGTCCAGACGTCATAGTCTCAATGCCAAAGGAGAAAATGTTCAAATATTGAGGCTAAAAAGGTCCGAGCGGTACTGTTCATGTAACAAGTGGCAAGCGTTCGGCATTTCATGCTCGCATTTTATGGCCGTTTGCTCACATTTTAACATGAACTACGAAGATTTTATTGAGGACTACTATAAATTGTCAACGTATGCTGAATGTTACGCTCTTCAATTTCAATCTGTACTGCATGAAGATTACTGGATCACGCACCCTAATATGCCCGTCTTACATCCTGATCCATTGTTGTTGAGAAAACCTGGTAGACCAAAAAGTTCACGTTATCACAACGAGATGGATTGGACAGAACCAGTTACTCGACAATGATGTGAATTTTGTAATCAATTAGGCCATAATCGAAGGAAGTGTCCTTCGTTACTAAGACGGGCTCCAGATAGTTGGGGATTGAGAAATAATTTTATTTTTATTATATATTCATTTTATTGTATATTTAATTTTTTTATTATAATTTATTGTAATCTATAAAGTTGTACTTATTCTTTTAATTGAGAAATAAATATTTCCTTTATCATGTATAATTAATTAAGTGTAAATACTTTTATTGTATATTCAATTTTTTTTATTATTATTTATAAAGTTGTACATTATTCTTTAAATTAAGTTGTACATTATTCTTCTAATTGAAAAATAAATATTTTTTTAATTGAGAAATAAATATTTTTTTTTCTTTTAGATCATGGTTTTAAACCTAGGACCTGTTGATCCCGATGTTTTGTACGACCAGTCCATTCATCGATCATCTATTATATGGAGAAATCGTATGACTGGAGAAATATCTTGCAAGCATTGAGAGGCATTTCTCCAGCGCACTATCCCACTCTACCCTCGAATACTACCGCTACTCCGCACATCTGGATTCTATGGGGTTTCCAGATTCGGATTTATTCAGACTGGCATCTGATCATAGCCTTGGTCGAGAGATGAAGGCCTGAGACGCATACATTTCATATATCTGTTGGAGAGTACACTATCACTCTACAAGACATAGAAGTGTTGTTGAGGTTACCTGTTGACGGTGAATCGGTCATCGGAGTGATGTACGATGACTAGTTACAAGTTTGTCAACTGCACCTCGGTGTGACGCCACCTGCTGACAAAATTAAAGGATCGATGTTAAGTTTGATATGGTTAGAAATACAATTCCGTGAGTTCAAAGATGATGTAGACGAGGAAATCGTCATAAGATATGTGCGAGCATATATACTATAAATGATGGGTGGAAGTCTATTTTCTGACAAATCAAGTCATTTTGTTTACTTGATGTTCCTATCACTATTAGCTAACCTCTATGATGCGGAGCGGTATTCCTGGGGTGGAGCATGTTTGGCATGGTTGTATAGACAACTATGCAAAGCAACAAGACATGAGATTTGTGAGATAGTTGGGCCTCTCATACTTTTGCATCTATGGGCTTGGGAGAAATTTCCAACAATGGCTCCACAGCTACAACATGTCAATGACTCTCAGTTAGTTGGACGAGCCTATCGGTATGTTATTTTAATTCAATTTAATTTTTATATCACTAATCTAGTTAATTTAGAATCTAAATTTTCAATTTAAAAATTTAGGTGGAGTGACAAATTTTGTGTGATTAGGACAGCCACACATGTATTCAGCCAGTACAGATACATGTTTGATCTGCTTCAACCTGATTAGGTACATTACACTGAATCAAATTGATTATTTTATACAAATTTTTATTGTATTTGTCTTTAATATTCCTCAATATAATATTTTGTGTTTCAGGTTATTTTGGAGCCGTACAAAATCATTATGCATACTTTGTCCAATTTATGTACGAATGGTCAAAACATATGGCGGAC
The DNA here is from genome assembly GCF_009727055.1 of Benincasa hispida. Classification (NCBI taxonomy): domain Eukaryota; kingdom Viridiplantae; phylum Streptophyta; class Magnoliopsida; order Cucurbitales; family Cucurbitaceae; genus Benincasa; species Benincasa hispida. The sequence continues at coordinate 376,897 of NC_052354.1, forward strand.
GATGAGTCCTCTCATATGTTTTCACATTGGTGAGTGGCATCTTCTTGACAGGGTGATGAGACAGTTCGATTTTCAGCAGGATGTCCCATCTCTTGTAATACTGAACCCCTACTGCATGATATCGTCTTAAGAATTATAAATTGGTCCGAAAAAGTTGCACATTTGGTAGTGCGATGACACTATCGTGCAAGGTTTATTGCAGTGGGGGTTTCTATTGAACAATTTGACAGGGATGTCACTCAAGACTACATTCACTGGAATAAAAATATCACAAGGTGCTACGTCACTCGTCCGGGAGCAGCTATAGGTCATCTGGTAAATGAATAAATATTATCTAATTATTTTTTATTTAAATTTATTTTAAATATTATCTAATTATTTTATAATTCACAGAGATCGAACAACAGTAGACTCCGTGATGTTGCGAATGATCTGAATCAGGTTCTTGCTATATGCAGTGACAACCAAAGCTATATGAAGGAGATACATTATATGTACGATATACCTATTGTTCCTCCACCAGCTGCTAGACGTAGAGGACCTGTTGGGGAAGAGGATGAGTTTGATGAGGTTGCCCATAATGGGGAAGAGTTGCCCCCTGTGATGCTGATGCAGAGTCAAACTGATTATGTTAGTCCGATGATGACGATGCCAGCATTTGGTTCAGGACATTATGACTTAGAGGTTGATCCTTCATCTTCATACGTGCATGGAGATGGTCGGGGTCGTGGAGAGCATAATGAATATTTATATTATGAAGTGCCTGCAGAGGTACTAGAGCAACATCAAGAAGAACTAGAGCAACCTCAAGTTCGAAGTCGACGGCGATAACCAGCTCGAAATTGACGACGTCCGCCTTGTGGGACACATTGATTTTTGTAATTATATTTATATAAATGAGATATTTTATTTTTATGAGATATTATTTTTTTAATTTTTTCTTTTTAGAGTTAAGTTAAATAAAATAATAAAATAATAAAATAATAAAATATTTTTAGAAATTAATTTTATAAAATGGAAAATTAAAAAAAAAGGTAAAGGTCGAATGTTGAAAATTGACCTAGGTAGGTCGAATTTTCAACATTTGACATATTAAAAAAAAACAACCATATATAAATATGGAAAATTAAAAATAAATAAATATAGGTTGAATGTTGAAAATTCGACCTATGTTGGTCGAATTTTCAACACTCGGCATATTAAAAAAAAACCATATTTTTGTAAATAGTTTCAAAACTATAATATTTTTATAAATTGTTTTTAAAACTACAATATTATTTTAATTTTCCCCTTTTTATGTTCGTATTGTCTCTATCAAATGTGTCCATCAACTTTCAATTTCTAGAATATTGAAACCCTTCTTTGATTAGGAAAAGATCAATTAAATCAAATTTAGAAGGAAGAAATAAAAGAAAATAATTGAAAATCACTTGATTGATTTGAAAAATATTTATCATAATTAGATCCTTTCAAATTTGATTAAATATAATTTTTCTACACAAAAAATATTTGAACATTAAAACATGTATTCTTCCTACACAAAAACAAAAAACTCTTATTTTATCCTATCAAATATCACTACATCAAATATCACATATAATAACTTTGAAAAAAAAACACTGTCGTAGACTTTTTATAGCGTTTTTTGAAATGTTGTCGTAGGCTATAAAATGTTATTGAAAGTTAAAAGCTTTTCATAGTGTTTTCCCAACGCTAAAAAAAGTGCTGTCAAAAATTCATTTTCGATAGCATGATTTCAATGCTATGGAACTTTTCATAAAGTTAGTGAAATTGCTATGATTACTTTTTAATAACGTTTTGTATAGCAATGAAAAAATGCTACAAAAAACATATCAAAGGATTTTTTTGTATGCTATTATAGTCGATGTTATTGAAAGTTTTCAATTTTTCATAGCGTTTTTTCAATGCTATAAAAATTTCATTTTTATTGCATAAATTAATGTTATGAAAACTTTTCATAGCATTACACAAATGCTATGAATGACATTTACTAACAGTTTTTATAGCAAGAAAAAAATGCTATAAAACATAAAACAAATTTAATATTCTCATTGTATTATCTACTATTATACATAGTAAGAAACTTTTAATAACAATTTTTTTTTGTTTGCATTTATACTACTATGAAAGCCAAATATATTTTGTATAGCATTTTAAAAGACAAATTGTCTCAAATATTTGTAAAATCAACATAATTTTGAATGCAACTACATTTACATTAAAATAAGAGTATAAACATATATATATATACACATCACTCATAGATATATATATACACATCACTCATAGTATAACTCTTTAACTCTTACAACACTTCTCTTAATTACATTACATTAAATAAAAAAAAAAAACAAAGTAACCTCTTTACTTTCTTTGAGTTACACACCATATAGTATTCACATCATGTAATCTGACTAGTCGTCTTTTAATCAATTTCAACAAAAAGAATGTATATTTTCCATCAAATACCTCAAACTCATTAATCAAATGCGTTTGCACAAAAATAAATAGATAAGCAATCATTGCTTTAATAGACTTATGACAAAATTTTCCCCATAGCTCATAACACATAATAAAATGAACAATGCTCACCTATCCAAATTATTTGACATAATCCGAGTATTCAACTATACTAATGATACCTAAGTGCCCTTCAAGAATAAAGCATATATACTACAACAAAGAGCATAACACTAGTTTTAAATTTTGTATTCAAACAAATTCATGGTTGCTTCCTAATGCTCTGCCAAATTGGTTAATACCACCAAAAATCACCCACATCATGCAAGTCAACTTGATTTATGCACTAAAAGCCTCAAGAAAATAACCACAATTTTAATGAAGTCCCACAAAGAATCAGAGGCATTACAAAGCACAAAAACATAGCATACCAATCAATGTTCTGAATAGAAAATTCCATTAACATGCATAGAAGGAAAAAGAGAACAAATTCGCCTCTTGTTCTTATTTCTTTTTCGAAATCCCTCAGCAAAAAGTATTTCTCTGGTTTCATCTTTTGATTCTAGTGTTGCATGTGAAAATTGAGGAAAAAAATTAATGGGTAATTACTTTGAAATTACATAACCTACATGTGTGGTACATCTTTAGCTAGAGAGAGTTTTCTTTCACTTGGGAGCTTCGTTCATTTTTCATTCAAAATCCCATCACTTTGTTTATTTCTTCTTCTTTATCGAGCCTCACTGCGAGAGAGACGAAAAAGAATCATAATTATTTTCTTTTAGAATCCATTATCTTTACTACAAAATTTACTGAACGCTAAGACAAAAGCCAAAAATAATTAACACAAAAGAAATTTAATTCCAAGCTTCTCACCACCTAGCAGAACCAAGCAAGAGCATACTTTGTTTTTCCAACAAATTTCATACCGACAAATTCAATCAGCAGTTAGATGCACCTATCTTTCAACATTGATTAAAAGAGTGCTAAATAAAAAAAAATGTAAGGATTTATAAGAATATATTACATGGGTAACAAATTCCAATACTGAAGGGAATCTCACATGAGGAGATCCTTAAGAAGAAGTGAATCGTCCAAATTCTATTTCAATTAAAAAATAAATTTACAGTAAATGCAGATAGATTATGCAAACTAAGTAAATTACAACATGCTTTCCAAATAAGATACATAGTTCAAGAGAATCACCTTTGAAGAACACTTCTTGTATCCCTCAAATGGTCACGAACTCCTCGAACAAACAGCAACAAGATCTTGAAGACTTTCTTCAAGTAAATCACGAACCAAATGGGAAGAGAACACTACCACTCGGATTCCTTGGTATGCTTGGGGTGTAGGAGGGGCAAGCTCTGACTATTTTAGTTAAAAGGAGTTTGGAGGAGGAAAACGATTGAAGAAGAAGCACTATCGCATAGGAACTACTTCAACCGTTTAGGCTATCACATAGACAAGTCTTCCTATCTCATAGACAAGGAGCTTATCGTGTATGCTCTGTGTTTTTGTCGTATAGACAATCACATAGTCTATTTTAGCGTTCATCTCTCTTGGAAGAAAAGGAAAACTAATTTTTCATTTTATTCCAATTGCCATGAAGTTGCATAACCACCCACTAAGGTAGTTTTTTGAAGAAAAAAAAAGATTATTATTCAAAATAATAAATAATATAAATAAATATGATAACCAACTTATCATATTATATTTATAACCTATAGTTTTAATATTGCATCACATACAATATAAACTATAGTTCTTTTTCTCTATTTTATGACATTTAATATAAATCATATTTATATTAAATTAACAACTATTTGAATCTCATTCAAATATTTATTCCTCCAATTAATGTATCAAATACATTATATCAATTATATCATATATAATTTAATTAATTTAATTATATCATATATAATTAAATTCCCTCTTATTAATTTGAACAATTCAAATTAACCGAAAAACTTATTCTCAACAAAATCCTTTTGAGCTACCAACCGGATTTTATGGACCTGTAGCTCGAAGCTCCAACGATACCTGAATAATTAATTAAATTCTTTAATTACCATTATCCACCATCTGTTAACAGTCGGGCACTCCACTAAAGACCGACAATTGCACTCTTCGCACTACATATATATTTCTGTATCCATTGGATATAACCAATCAACAGTGCGATGACCCTTCACAAATTGCTCGTAAGTACAACTAGGCCAAAATACTGTTTTTCCCTTGTAGTTACATCCAACTTGTTAAGTACCACTAATTCCTCTAATGAATAATAAGTCATAGTTGTAGTACGATCAAGTCCTCTCAGGCCAATAGAGGGTGTGGCCACTATGTTCAAGACCCGGAATCAGCCCTTAAGGGAGCAATTTATCTACTTACCCGTGCATCGGAGAAGGAGTGAATTCTGTCTTGTGTAGCTGAGTTCCTAGCTCCCTAATTAGACAAATCCCCAAAATGATAGGCTTGTTGAGTTGAGAATCTGGCCACTCTCACCATACAAATCAAAAGACCGCCTTCATGAGTAGGAGTTGACAACTCACTTAGGATTCAGGTTATGTCACCTATGGTCATCCTAGTGAAATGTAAGTCTCTATTATTAACGGTGTTATATAAAGAGACTAATCATTTTGTGGTCTGGTCTTATACAAACTCTTTGTATAGGATACCCCCGCTCACATGTCTCCATATGAATGATCAGGATCAGATCATTTGTAGCACTTTACAACATTTGTAACACCTACAAAGCGGATCGTATCCATAGTGTCACCAGGATAAGGTACCCAACCTTATCCATCTATTACAAACCACTTAGGTTATCAAACAAGATCCACCTGTATGTCTCTATATACTTGTTTAAATTTACATAAAATAACCTTAGATCATAGTTTATTGGATTGAGTATATGCTTATAAAATAACACTTATTTTATTAATAATAATATGTTTATATAGAGTTTACAAACTACGAGATTACAAGGAGATTTAGGACACCATTTCCAACAATCTCCCACTTGTTCTAAAGTGTAGGAAGACTAATGTACAATACAAATAAAGTACAAAATACAATAAACTAGGGCATACACTATACCCGAGTAACATCTTCCATTTACCCTAAAAAATGTGCCGTATATCCCGTAGACCCAGACTTTCTAGATGACCCTCGAACACTTTAGCCATGAGAGCCTTTGTAAACGGATCAACAATATTGTGCTCCGATGCGATCTTCATGACAATCACATCACCTCGATGCACAATCTCCCGAATCAAATGATATTTCCATTCTATGTGCTTGCCTCTTCGGTGACTCCTAGGTTCCTTTGAATTTGCCACAGCATTACTATTATCACAATAAAGTGCTGTCTCTTATACACATCTAGATGTGTATAAGAGACAGGTTGTATACCTTGTAGACCCAGACTTTCTAGATGACCCTCGAACACTTTAGCCGTGAGAGCCTTTGTAAACGGATCAACAATATTGTGTTTCGATGCGATCTTCGTGACAATCACATCACCTCGATGCACAATCTTCCGGATCAAATGATATTTCCGTTCTATGTGCTTGCCTCTTAGGTGACTCCTAGGTTCCTTTGAATTTGCCACAGCATTACTATTATCACAATAAAGTGTGATGGACAAAGACATATTTGGAACAACTTCCAAATCAGTACGAAACTTCTTAAGCCAAACAACCACTTTAGCAACTTCACAAGCAGCTACGTATTCGGCTTCCATAATGGAGTCTACGATGTAGTGGAGTCTGCGATGCATCCTTGCTGATGCTTCTCCATACTATAGCTCCTCCATTCAGAGTGAACACTGACCTTGATGTGGATTTTCGAGAATCCCGACCAGTCTGAAAGTTAGAGTTTGTGTATCCTATAAGGATCAAATCCTTATCTCCATACACGAGCATATAGTCCCTTGTTCTCCAAAGATACTTGAGGATCATTTTTACCACCGTCTAGTGATCTAATCGTAGATTCGATTGATATTGACTAACAATCCCTACTGCATAGCAAATGTCAGATCTAGTACATAAAATTGCATACATAAGGCTACCAATAGTAGATGCATAGGGAATCCATCTCATTTCCTCAACCTTTTGAGGAGTCTTAGGAAGCTGTTCCTTAGACAAAACAATTCCATGCCTGAAAGGTAATAAACCCTTCTTCGAATTGTGTACCGAATATCTGACAAGCATCTTGTCAATATACAATGCCTGAGACAAGGTCAACCTTTTGTTCTTACGATCCCTTATGATTTGGATCCCTATAACAAACTGCGTCTCTCCTAAATCTTTCATTTGGAATTGGTTGGCTATCCAGTTCTTAATGTCAGTAAAAAAACCTACATCATTCCAAATAAGTAGGATATCATCCACATACAGCACGAGGAAAACTATTGAGTTGTTGATCATTTTCTTGTGAACACAAGGCTCATCAACATTCTGATCAAATCCATAAGATTTGATTGCAATATCAAATCTCATATTCCAAGATCGAGATGCTTGTTTCAATTCATAAATGGATCAATTAAGCTTACAAACCTTTTACTCTTGATCTTATTCAATGAATCCCTCTAATTGGACCATGTAGATAGTCTTGTCAAGATTACCATTCAAAAAGGTAGTCTTGACATCTATTTGCCATATCTTATAGTCATAATATGTTGCTATGGATAAGAGAATTTTTTTGACTTTAACATGACAAATGGTGAGAAAGTTTTTTCATAGTCCACTCCCTCAACCAAGGTATAACCCGTTGCCACAAGTCTAGCTTTAAAGGTCTGTACCTTTCCATCTACACCTCTTTTCTTTTTTTAGATCCATTTACAACCTATAGGTTTTACCTCATCAGGTTGATCTACAAGCTCCTAGATAGAATTGAAGTACACAGACTCCATTTCTAGATTCATGGCTTTAATCCATTCATCTTTGTCAACATCTTCCATTGCTTGTTTATAAGACAATGCATTCTCGACTCCATCATCAGATATGATGTTTTGGGCTTCTGTTAAACCCATGTAGCGTACAGATGGGTTCACAACCCTCCCACTACATCGAGGCAATCTCAAGTCTTGAGATGAATTACTAGATGAACTGACATCAACAACTCTTGTTAATCTATTAATTAGTTCAATAACTTTTGTTGAAATCTCACCAGTCTCATCATTTAAAACAATTTTACTTCATGGTATATGTTCCCTCATGTGGTCTTCTTCCAAGAAGGTAGCGTTTGTTGATACAAACACTTTATTCTCACTTGGATCATAGAAGTATCCACCTCTCGTTTATTTGGGGTAACCTACAAATACCCACACTTTTGAACGAAGTTCTAACTTTTTGGGGTTTTCCATAAGCACATGGACTGGACATTCCCAAATTTTGAAATGGCGTAAACTACCTTTACGACCTCTCCATAACTCAAAAGGTTTTTCAGAAACACTCTTTGAGGGAACATTGTTCAAAATATAAACTGTAGTCTCTACTACATATCCCCAAAATGTGTCTGGAAGATGAGCATAACTCATCATAGACCGAACCATGTCCAACAAGGTTTTATTTCTCCTTTCTGATATACCATTCTACTGAGGTGCACCTGAGGCTGAGAGTTGGGACGTGATTCCATGTTCTATCATATAGTCCTGGAATCTTAAGTCCATATACTCTCCACCACGATCAGATCGTAGTGTTTTTATCTTCTTACCTAACAAGTTTTCAACTTCATTCTTGTACTCCTTGAACATTTCAAGTGCTTTAGACTTATGTTCCATTAGGTATAGATACCCAAATCTAGAATAATCATTTATGAAAGAGATTAAATATTCATACCGACCTCGTGCTCTTATATTCATCGAACCACAGAGGTCTGAATGTATAACCTCCTAGGTTTCCTTGGCTCTATAACATTTTCCAGTAAAAGGTCGTTTGGTCATTTTGCCCTCGAGGCATGATTCACATACTTGTAAAGAGTTTTCTTCTAAACCATTTAGAAGTCCACTTTTCACCAACTTCTCAATCCTATTGAGATTGATGTGACCTAACCTTAGATGCCAAAGGTGGGCATTTTCTTTGGGAAAAATTCTTAATCTTTTTACAGTTGTTGCTATTTTGGACATTTCAATATTGAGCACAGCTTTTATGACTAACAGTCTCAGTATATACAAGTTATTTTCCATTGAACCAAAACCTATCTCCATTCCATTCTTAAAAATAAACACTTTATTCTCAGAGAAGGAAATGGAATAATTTTGTTCAATCAAACAAGAAATAGAAATTAGGTTCCTCTTGATATAAGGAACTATATATACGTTATCCAATAGCAAATATCGTTTCTTGTCCAAAAACAATTTAAGCCTACCTACAACAACAGCTGAAATGGCCTCACCAGTACCAACTATAAGAGTCATCTCTCCAGCTTCCAACTATTTCCAGGAATTAAATCCTTGATGGGAAGAACACACATGGTTAGTAGCCTCTGAATAAATTATCCAGGCAGAATCATCATTCTCTACTAAGCACGTCTCCAAGACAAATAAATCATTTTTATCGTCTTTGGAGTTCTTCCTTTTCTAGAAAGTAGTGGGATTAGTATAAGAACCCATATTATAAACTCCAAGTTTCATCTCAGAGGACGATCCTTATCGATGAAGTTCATCAGAGTTGGCAACAATTTCTTTCTCTGTTAGTCCCTTGACATTCAATATGGACTGGAGATTACCTTGGGAACTAACACTACTGGTTTCATTGACATCAATCCCATTTTTCTTGAATAATGAGAACTTTCGATCAAACAATTCCCGCATTGATTCCATGATCTCATGTGCAATGTCCATGTTCTCAAACCTTTTGGCCAATGCATCAGGTATGCTTGCCAAAATGTGAATTCGGGCCTTCGAATTAGCCTTCATTCACACCTTATATGCATTACGAATATTTCATGGTGCATCAGGAGTTGGGTCTTGAGGACAATCCTCAAACATGACAACTTCGAGGTTATTTACCGCAAAAAAAGTTTTAATGGATTCTTTCCACGTCATGTGATTAAAATCGGTCAAACCAGAAAAGGCAACTAACGGAAAATAAATATTTGACATTTTGCTGAAAAAAACAAATATATTGATTTACATTAGATTTTAGCATAACTCTTAAAAAAAATTCAATCAGTTTTAGCAAAATCTAAATGAACCCCATTTAACATCTAGTTTTGCAATGACGCTTCAGTAATTTAGGAAGAAAGCCACCGAAGGGTAGTCAAATTCTCCTTTCACTGAATTGAGACCTCTCAACTAATCATTACATTAGAATAACTCTTGTTCCTATATGATCAGTCATCATTTATTTGGTCAAGAAATCATTAACTTGCTTAATAATTTCCCGTAAGTGTGAGCCTTCATTTTAGATCCCAGAGTTCCACCCCAATGAGCCAACCGGAGGGAAAAACCGATTGGGACAAAAAATAAAGCGACCCTATCCATTTTTGGAGTTTTCCTTGATATTGGCCAACTACACATACCACCCGAAAGGGGACGCTCCCAAGCCGCCCAAGGCCGTGCAAGAAGGTCTCACGATTCAAAGTAATGAAAGAGATCGTAAGACATGTTGACACACATCCTTCTCCCACTTACTATAAATACTTTCTCCATTCAACTTGATATAGACCCATGCAAATGAAGAAAATCACAAACAGAGATTTCCATGAGCAGCGAAAGTGGATCGTTCCAAATTCCAATCAGAATGAACACAACAATTACAGTTTTACCAGAAATGTACAGATTATGCATCAATAGAAATTACATCATGCTATAAGAGATTCAAGGGATAAAGTATGCGTACCTTTGAAGAACCATTCTTCAAGTATCCCTCGATCACTGTCCAATGCATCCAATAATGCACTCGAATGCAACGATCGGAACAACCAACAACACGAACATGAACACAACCTCCATGAACGTCTGAATGCTCCTCAAACCCAATCGAGTCCAACTTGATTCACGAACAGGTGTAGAACACCACCACAAGTTTTACCTTGGTATTCTCGGTGTGATAATTCAGGAGTTGTGGACTCTGTATGATCTTGGCTTAAGGAAGATAGGAGATGTGATCGAGCAGACGATCGAGTAAATGGGATATATGAACACTATCTATCGCATAGACGATATACTCGATCGTTTAGTAAATGAAGCCTATTGCATAGACTTTGCTTCTCAATCGTGTAGCAACAATCAATGAGTAACTATAGTATAGTCAACTCTAAGCAATCGTGTATGCTCTCAACGACTATCGCTTAGTAAAAAATCTTTTTACTTGATAGCCTTTCCCATGAGAATTTTCGAATGAATTCAAACTCTAATTTGGGAAAACCATTTTCCTTTTATCTCACGGTTACGATAAAACTTCCAATAACCTCCTATTCAATTGGTTAAAAAAGAATTAATTATCATATAATTAACATATTATAAATAAATATGATAACCAACTTATTATATTATATTTATAACCTATAGTTTTAATATTTCATCATATGAAACATATAAACCATAGTTCTTTTTCTATTTTATGATACTTAATATAAATCATATTTATATTAAATCCTCCAACTAATGTATTTATTACATCATATCAATTATATCACATATAATTAAATTTTCTCTTGTTAATTTGAACACTTCAAACTAACCCAAAATCTGATTCTCAAATTGAACCTATTGAGCTACCAAGGGGACGTCATGGACCTGTAGCTTAAAGCTCCAATGGTATGTGAATAACTGACTAAACCCTATAGTCACAAGATCCACCATTCGTTAACTATCGGGCACTCCACTAAAGACCGACAGCTTCACTCTTCGAACTACAGATATATTTATGTGTTTATGTGACCAATCAACAGTGCGATAGCCCTTCATAAATCGCTCGTAAGTATAGCTGGGCCAATTTATTGTTTTTCCCTTATAGTTACATCTAACTCCTTAAGTGCCACTGATTTCTTTAATGAACAATAAGACTATGACTGAGTTCTCTCTTCCAAAGAGAAGGTGTGGCCACTATGTTCAAGATCTGGAATCAGCCCTTAAGAAAGTTTATCTACTTACCCCTACTTCGGTGAAGGAGTGAATTTTGTCTTGTGTAACTGAGTTCCCAGCTCCCCAATCAGACGAATCCCCAAAAAGGTAGGCTTGTTGAGTTGGCAATCTAGCCATGCTCACCCATACTAATCAAAGAACCGCCCTCATAGGCAGGAGTTACACTCAGAATTAAAGCCATGTCATCTATGGTCATTTTAGTGAAATGTAAGTCTCAATTATCAACGACATTATATAAAAAGACTAATCATCTTGTGATCCGGTCTTATACAAACTCTTTATATAGGACACCCCCACTTGCATGTATCCACATGAATGGTCAGGATCAGACCATTTGTAGCACTTTACAACACTTGTAAATATCTACAAAGCGGGTCGTATTCATAGTGTCACTAGGATAAGGTATCCCTCCTTTATCCTTATACTACAGACCATTTAGGTTATTACTTAAGGCATGATTCACTTGTATGTCTCACATACATGCTTAATTTTACATGAAATATCCACGGATCTTAGTTTATTGGATATGAGTAAATGTAAATAAAATAACATTTATTTTATCAATAATAATGTGTGCAAAATATTTACAAACTACGAGACCACCGAGAGAATTAGGACATTAATTCCAACAGCAAACACCATCCGAAGGAGGACGCTCTCAGAGTGCTACAAGGTCAAGCATGAATCTCACGACGTGAATTTAGGGAGAAACATGAGTGGAAAAATGACATATCATATATATCTTTTCCTCCCACTGAGTATTTTAAGAACCTAGGGTTTAATTTACTTAGGAAAAATATGGCTAATTATTTTTACTAAGTGATTGTTTATGTTTGCTCAAAAGTAACACCTACTTTGGAAAGTTAAATAATTTTGATTAACATTCAATAAACACTTTAACAAATATTAATCAACAATTGCATGTTTGTAACAAATATATCTAATTTACCTTTCCAGGTAGGTTCCTAGGTATGAGTGTTCCTTTTCTGTCAACTTAAATACCCCAGTCTAGCCAGAACCCGCCTTAGACAAAAGGTCCCTTATAGATATATTTGCTTCAAATTTAATCTTTTATTAAAATTAATTTAATCATATTAAATCAATTTAACAGATTAATCTAATTTCTAATCTTATAAGAAATTTGTGAGCTTAGGTCTATCTCAAACATATTTTAAAACTATTTTAAAAGAAGATTTTACCTAAGTTTGCATGCAATTCTTGGTTATTGATTTTAATTCTAGTTTCATTAATTATAATACGTATAAAAAATGAAACAATTAAAACCATTCGACATTGCAAGCTAGACATACATAAGTTATTTATAACATTTATTAATAAACCTAAAGTACTGTCATGCTTCATGCAATATTCATTCATTACTAATATATATCTTTTATATAACTAAGTAATGAACTATGCTATAGCATACATTCCATACAACTATTCAACTTTATATTGTAACACTTATATATAAATGATGCATGGATATGCTATAATGCATGCATACATATAGTATAACTCTAATATTATATGATGCATAAGCATGCTTTACTTAATTTAAATCATGCATACTAATATATTATAACACTTATAATATAAAATGATGCATGAAAATAAATGCATAACCTATGGTGGGTTTTAAATTATATGACATACATTATAACATATAAAATAAACATACATCACATGTATATTTAACTAAAAGTTGATGGACCGAGATAGAAAATCTAAAAAATCGGAAAAGAATAGGCTAATCTATTACAAAAGTCGGAGTCCTTCGGTTCAGAACAGGTGGACTAGGTCTTGAACTGCTCACCTTGAAGCCTTGTAGCTTGATCGTGTAGCAAAAGTCCTGATCGTTGAGCAACGAACGTCGAGTATAAACGATCGTGTAACAATGATCGCATATCTTTGGACTATGCGATGAGCATGAAAGTCCACGCGATTGTGCAACATGCTTCAAGTAGTGCATACCATGCGATCGTGTAGCTAAAGACTATGTGATGAGCATGAAACAATTGATAGAGAGGAGAGATAGCCTATAACCTAGAGAAGTAGTTCCCTATGGGAATAGTTGGCGATGAGGTTGTCGGATGTTTTCTGATGCAAAGCTATGGTAAGGATCCATTAGGGTGCTTCTGCGTCGTCCAAAACGTAACGCCTCTTAAGCCTTGACCTGTATTGTGTCCAAACGAAGGTGCCATCGCCGATGTGGATCGGGATGTCTTGGGGGTGTCGCGAAGTGGGTAGTGTGGCGTACTCCTAGTTTACTCACGTTAAAAATAATGGTTCTCTAGTAATTAGTTGGCACCACTGTATATACGGATTCTTTGTTGTGCTGTCGATTGAGATCTTTGTTTCTTTTTTTCGAAGGAGTTCGTGGACCCCGTTCGAGGGGATAACAAGAAGAAGTGTTCTTCAAAGGTGATTTCCCTTAAAACTATGTAGAATCTTATTTGAACAAGCATGTTGTAATTAACTCTCAGTTTTGCAATAATCTAATCTGCATTTGTACATGTAAATTTATGTTTCAAAATTCGAACAATAATTTGGATGCATACGCATTTCACACAAAGGATCTCCTCATGTTGACGATCCTTCCATATTGGTTCATCCAGAGCCAGGTTTGTGTTTCCTAATTTCAAATTCCATGATTGCAGTATTGAACAATATCATATGTACAGTTTTTGGTGCGTTTTAAATTCCTGAGCTTATGTAATTTATATATGATGATAAATCATCATTGTGTGTAATGGGGTCTGTTTGATGGGAATGTTTACGATGGGTAGTCAAATTTCTGTTTTGGCTTTCCTTTGTTAACAATTACAAAAAGTTAATTGTATAAGGGCCTTGCATTTTTGGGCATTATACTCTTGGCATCAATATTCTGTATTTGTTAAAGAGTTTTTGAGTCGTTTGTTAAAAGCTTCAGAATGGTGAAAGTTGCCAATGCGGTGTGTGATGGAGAAGGGGCAAATCGAAGTGTGACGAATTTGGTCTCTGCGTGGAGGTACGAGCTATGTATGTATAGTGTCTCGTCGATGTTATCAGCTGCCGAGAGAGTTCACTCATCGTTGTATATAGGATATATTGTAATGAGCTGTATGGACGATGTTCGTGTTAAAAAGTTAAGGGTCCTTTCTTCGATTTTTTAGTTTTTTCTTTCTAGCTATGCGATTTGGAGTTTGATGAGCGAGATGTCAGCTCGGAAGAGCATCTGCATTTAAAGGGCTATCTAGTGTCTGATTAATATGGCGACGGCGATGAATTGCTACGTGAAGACAGTTAGAAATTTCCGACTAAGTGATGAGAGTATGTTCGGGTTGAACCTGGCAGTCGATCTGAGTGGAGTTGGTTAGTTCCTTAGGTCTATTTATGGCAATGATCATCTAGTGTTCTAGGCGCTTAAGAGGTAAACGATCGCAGGAATTTGATACTCGACACAAGGGCATGCGTATAAATGATCGTGTAGACTATTTGCTCATCGCATAGTCCCAGTGAGGCTTACAGATTTCACTATAGTCTATGATACTCGGGCACGCTACTCGATGTGTAGATTATCA
>NC_052354.1:394080-398957 GCF_009727055.1 Benincasa hispida
ATATATATATGAATTGATAGTATGTATCTTATACATTAATTAGTAAGTGCGAGGAAATAATATTTGATAGTAGATTCAAATAGTTGTTAATTTTAAATAATATAAATATGGATTATTATTGCCATAAAATAAGAAAAGATCTTTGTAGTTATGTGAACAATATTTAAAATTAGAGGGTTATAAATTAAATATATGTAAAGTTGGGTAATGAAATTTATTTAATTATATCATATATAATTAAATTCCCTCTTATTAATTTGAAAAATTCAAATTAACTGAAAAACTTATTCTCAACAAAATCTTTTTGAGCTACCAATGAGACCTTATGGACTTATAGCTCGAAGCTCCAATGGTACGTGAATAATTAATTAAACTCTTTAATTACATTATCCATCATTCGTTAATTTTCGGGCACTCCACTAAAGACTGACAGTTGCAATCTTCACACTACAGATATATTTTGGTGTCCATTGGATATAACCAATCAACAGTTCGATGACCCTTCATAAATTGCTCGTAAGTACAGTTAGGCCAAAATACCGTTTTGCCCCTCTAATTACATCTAACTTCTTAAGTACCATTGATTCCTCTAATGAACAATAAGTCATAGTTCCACTATGATCAAGTCCTCTTGAGCCAAGAGAGGGTGTGGCCACTATGTTCAAGACCCGGAATCAGCCCTTAAGGGAGCAATTTATCTACTTACCCCTGCATCGGGGAATGAGTGAATTCTGTCTTATGTAGCTGAGTTTCAGCTCCCCAATCAGACGAATCCCTAAAATGGTAGGCTTGTTGAGTTGACAATTTGGCCACTTTCACCCATACAAATCAAAGGACCACTTTCATGAGCAGGATTTCACAACCCACTCAGGATTCAAGTCATGTCACCTATGGTTATCCTAGTGAAATATAAATCTCTATTATTAACGGTGTTATATAAAAAGACTAATCATTTCATGGTTCGGTCTTATACAAACTCTTTGTATAGGATATACCGGCTCACATGTCTCCACATGATGATCAGGATCAGATCATTTGTAGCACTTTATAACATTTGTAACACCTACAAAGTGGGTCGTATCCGTAGTATCATCAGAATAAGGTACTCAATCTTATCCATCTACTACAGACCATTTAGGTTATCATTTAAACAAGATCCACCTGTATGTCTCTACATACTTGTTTAAATTTACATAAAATAAACCTCGGATCTTAGTTTATTGGATCATATGCTTATAAAATAACACTTATTTTATTAATAACAATATGTTTATATAGAATTTACAAACTACGAGATTACAAGAAGTTTAGAACATCATTCCCAATAAATATATGATCTTTAAAGAATTATGCAGTACCTCAAACTTTGTGAATTGTTACATTAGCTTTCTTGACACAAGGATATACACATCCATATCAATATTCTACTCTCAATAGCTACAAAACTTTCCAAAATTTTTTGTCCTTGTCAGCAATGCAAATTCATGAATGCTGCAATGGCAAAACTTTCCAAATTCATCACCCTTGTAGTCAAACTTAATGAAACTGTTAGGGGTGAAAGTTATTGAAACTTCTGGATTTTAGTAATGTAAAACTAAAACATATTGACCATCAACTAAAAACACCAATACCGTAGTCAAGACAAAAAGATTGATTGAATATTCATTGATGCATTAGATTTTATAAGTTTATAATTCCGACATCATATAGTTTTCGACTTCTTTGTTGATTATGGAGCAACAAAATAGTCTTTGGAATGGTCTAGTACTCTAAGTAAAATTGATTCTCAAAACCACCTAAAAGAAAGTTTACAGTTACCTGAGGCACATAACCCACCCTCTGAAACTATGAGCATACCCTAGAGGTACCTAAATGTGCTTCAAGACCAAAAAGTAATTCAAAACAACCCAGAAGTAATTCAAAACATGTATACTACAAAAAAGAACATAAAACTGATAAGTAGAAAAACATGGAAAACATTCTTTCAAACTGTTAACCCACCGAAAAAACTATAATCAAACATTTCTATCCATAATCATATTTACAGAATATGAAGGAAACATAGAAGTTTATGGCATTTAGGCGCACATAATAAGTCATATGATTAAATGAAATGAAAATAATTTTTAGTTGTAAAATTAAAGGTACTCTAGTTCTTATCACTTGTATCATTTCAATCAGTAAGAAGATGATATAAAAAAAAGGAGGTTTTCAATTTTTAATACTCATTACTCGATCTTTATAAAGCATCAAACATTGTGCAATACAATGTACAAAATAGTAAACCTCTTACATAATTGAGACCATATCAAGAAACCATGCAAGCCATATATACCTAAAAACTACAATCAAAATAACACCAAATTAGTTATTTTTACCTTTATTATTTCATCCACTCTCCAAATTTTATGCCCTTGAACCACAAATGAGGATCGTTTGGATGCATGTCACTTATCCAACGATTATTTTTACCTTTATTATTTCATCCACTCTCCAAATCTTATTCTGTTTTGCCTCCTAGAAAATCAATGAGGTTGTTTATCTTCAAAGTTACAAAACTCAAAATCATATACGTCAAAAAGAGATTCAACCACAGTCAAGTGAGATCAACAATACATTACACATCAACAAGAAACTAGCCGATAATTTGGACCAACAAATTCCAATGGCTACTTGAAAAAATAATTAAGAAATACCATTTTTTTCAATGGTTACATAAAAACTAATCAGGACAAGTAAAGGAAACTACCCTCAAATCATCGATTATTTGCTGTTATTTTCAATCCTTGTGGCTTTCCATATATGAAAATTAATTGAAACTCCTCAATTGATGTCATAATCTTAGCAAGTAACATTCCGCTTTAATGATCAATTTACCATTTTTTTCATTGCAATATAGAATTGGGTAAATCTATTTTGTTTTTCCATTACCTGTAGTTTGTCTAAGTACCAGCTCCATTCCAATCTCCCTGGTATAATTGAGATAGAAAAAAAGACCAGAAAAAGCATGAAAAAATGATAAACAAGAAAAACGAGAGGTCTCATTGATTTTGATTATAAGAAAAAATACACTCTATCCAAAAGAAAAGATGAAGAACAAGAAGTTTTTAGTTTTTTATCTGGATGGTTTTGGATCAAAAGAAAGGACTACCCACCGCATAGCAAAACAATTACTATTAGTACATACTTCTTGACACATAAGTTACATTCTAGTTGCACTAGAGAAGCCATAGTAGACTTAACAAAGAGGGTAAAGAAAAGCAGTGTAATTCGTGGTTTAAAGTGCTTTTTAAATATATTGTATCTTTTTGTTTCCAACAAATTTTAAAAAAAGTTAAATATTTTCCAATCTGCTCAAAGCAAAGTGAGTGCAGAAATACCAACTTATGCACATTCAAATTGACAGTGACATTCGAGGACGAAAAAATGGAAAATTTTTCTTCTTTATTCCAGCTTNAAGAGTTGGTTCTGCCTAATGGTTGAGAATGTCTCATCCCAGCGAAGGGGCAACTGATCACCCCACCAGTGACGTTTGTCCTGCCTCACTAGGGCATCATTGAAAAATAGAAGTCTATAACTTAGGGTACGTGAAACTATTTTGCAAAACTGATTGTTTTAAAAGTGGTTTAGCAAAATCTAATAAAGTTTTGTTCGTATTTTCAGCAACATTTTCAAATGACAACAACCACTTTAGCTTTGTTAAGCGCCGAAAAAACTTATTGGCGATAATTTTGCAACATGGAAACACATGATGACGACGATTTTAATCATCGAGGATCTCATATTCGCTCTCACGAAGGCTTGTCCTCCTATTTCAGCTCCAAATGCCGCTCGAAATGTTCGGGAGGCATACGAGCGATGGACAACGGCGAATGAGAAGGCCCGAGCCTACATCTTGGCAAGTCTTTCTGAAGTCTTGGCCAAGAAATATAAGCCTATGGTCTCAGCGCGTGAGATCATGGAGTCCTTACGGGGGATGTTTGGTCAACCGTTTGAACAGCTTATGCATGAGGCTCTTAAATACATATTCAACCCCAAAATGCAAGAAGGCACCTCTGTTCATGAACATGTACTAAACATGATGGTCCACTTTAATGTGGCAGAGTTGAATGGGTCTACCATCGATGAGGGCAACCAGATTAGCATAATCCTGCATTCTTTGCTGGAGAGCTTCCTGCACTTTGTTAGCAATGTGATTCTTAACAAATTGAAATATAACCTTACAACGCTCCTCAACGATTTGCAGACATACCGGTTTTTAAAAGTAAGAAGAGGCAGAAGGGTGAAGCAAATGTTGCTTCATCCTCCAGGATGTTCCTTAGAGGTTCGACCTCAGGAATGAAGTCTGCACCTTCTACTTCTAACTCTGAAAAGGGGAAGAAAAAGAAGAATTGTAAGGGTAAAGGGAAGGCACCTGCTAACCCACCGCCTGACGTCCCAAGGAGATATCCGCAAGTTGCTAAAGGAAAGTATTTCCACTACAACCAAGATGGACACTGGAAGAGTAACTATCCTTGGAATCTAAAAGAAAAGAGAGCAGCCAAGGCTAAGGCCAAGACAGATAATAGGTAAATGTGATTTACTTGTGCTTGAAACTTGTTTAGTGGAGAATGATGATTCTACCTGGATAATTGATTCGAGCGCCACTAATCATCTTTGTTTTTCTTTTTAGGGGATTAGATCTTGGCGACAACTGGAGGCTGGTGAGATGACGATGCAAGTAGCCACGGGGCACGTCGTCTCAACTGTGGCAGTGGGAGGACTCCAGTTAGCTTTACAGAATAGGTTTCTTATTTTAAATGATGTATATATTGTTCCTGAACTAAAAAGGAACCTTATTTCTGTAAAGTGTTTATTGCAATGTAAATATACTGTCT
>NC_052354.1:399587-409177 GCF_009727055.1 Benincasa hispida
CTATTTGATAGAAAATGAAATTGTTTCCCAACTCTCAACGTCGGGTACACCTTAGCAGAATGGTGTAGCGGAGAGGAGAAATAGGACAAGTTTAGACATGGTTCACTCGATGATGAGTTACGCTTCCTTAACGGACTCGTTTTAGTGTTTCGCAGTGGAGGCTGTGATATACATACTCAACTGTGTTCCCTCCATGAGTGTTGCAATAACACCTCTGGAGTTATAGAACAGACGTAAAGCTAGTTTACGTCACTTCCGCATTTGAAGTTGCCCTGCACATGTGCTTGAGGCTAATCCCAAGAAGTTGGAACCACGGTCGAGGTTATGCCTCTTTGTAGGCTACCCCAAAGGTACACGAGGGGGTTATTTTAATGATCTGACCGAAAATAGGGTGTTTGTTTCAACAAACGCTACTTTCCTAGAGGACGATCATATAAGGGAGCACAGTCCACGAAGCAAAGTCGTATTACGTGAGCTTTCCAATGAATCTCTGAAACATCAACAAGAGTTGTTGAAGAGCCTGCTACATAAACAAGAGTTGTTAATGAGAGTTCATCCAGTAGGTCATATCTACCTCAAGAGTTGAGAGAACCTCGACGTAGTGGGAGGGTTGTGAACTGACCCATTCGCTATCTGGGTTTCACGAAAATCCTTGCTATGGTAGCAGATGGCAACATTGAGGATCTGTTTTCTTATAAGAAGGCAATAGAAGATATTGACCGGGAAGAATGGGTCAAGGCCATGGATCTAGAGATGGAGTCGATGTACTTCAACTCAATATAGGATCTTGTAGATCAGCTGGGGTTCGCCCACAGGTTGTAAATGGATCTACAAGCGCAAATGGGGTGCTGATGGGAAGGTACAGACCTTTAAGGCTTGATTTGTGGTAAAGAATTATACCCAGGTAGAGGGAATCGACTATGAGGAGACTTTCTCACTTGTTGCCATGTTAAAGTCGATCCGTATCCTCCTGTCCATTGCATCTTATTATAATTATGAGATCTTACCATTTATATGGTGCAGCTCGAAGGATTCTTAGCCCAAGGTCAAAAGCAAAAGGTTTTCCAAACTGAATCGATCCATTTATGGACTGAAAAAGGAGTCTCGATCTTGGAATATACAGTTTGATACTGCGATCAAGTTGTATCGCTTTGACCAAAACGTTGATGAACCTTGTGTCTACAAGAAGATCATCAATGCTTCAATAGTCTTCTTAGTGTTGTATGTAGACGATATACTCCTTATTGGGAATGATGTAGGTCTACTGACTGTAGTTAAAAACTAGCTAGCGACCCCATTCCAAATGGAAGATTTAGGAGAGTCTCAGTTTGTTCTAGGTATACAGATCTTTCGGGATCGTAAGAACAAAGTGTCAGCACTGTCTCAGATATCATACATTGACAAGATGTTGCTCAAGTACTCGATGGAGGACTCTAAGAGAGGCCTACTGCCATTCAGGCATGGAGTCACTTGTCTAAAGAAATGTGTCTTAAGATACCTTAAGAGATTGAGGAGATGAGACGGGTCCCATATGCGCCTGCCATTGGCAGTTTGATG
This sequence comes from Benincasa hispida, assembly GCF_009727055.1. Taxonomy (NCBI): domain Eukaryota; kingdom Viridiplantae; phylum Streptophyta; class Magnoliopsida; order Cucurbitales; family Cucurbitaceae; genus Benincasa; species Benincasa hispida. The sequence goes on from NC_052354.1 coordinate 401,145, forward strand.
TACGCGATGCTCTGTACTCATCCAGACATATGTTACACTGTGGGAATAATCAGTAGGTATCAGTCTAACCCCGACCAGGGTCACTGGACCGCAGTGAAGAACATCCTCAAGTATCTTNAAAACATAAATATAGAAAGGATGAGTATAAAATACTCAGTAAGTAACCCCACTATCAGGGTTAGGTTAAGTATTTATGTTCAATAAATGCTATGTGAACTGAAACTCTATTGAAGATGGGCTACAATGTCCAAAAAAAAAAAAAAGATCTTTAATGTCGGTTTTAAACCGACATTGAAGATGGGCTACAATGTCGGTGTAAAACCGACATTAAAAGCCTCTCATTTTTTAAACTTTATTAAAAAACATCTTGAAGATGGGCTATGATGTCGGATCTCTATCGTCGTGGGCGTTCTTCCAATGGTGGGTCATCGTCGTGGATGTTCTTCTGGTGGTTTTTTGTCATCATGGGCATTCTTCCGGTGGTTTTTTGTCGTCATGGCCGTTCTTCCGGTTGTGGAGGTGGTTCTTCCAGTGGTTTTCAATCTATAAATTTGGGTCATCGTCCGATCCAGCTTGTTCCGATCTTCATCACTGACATAGATCCGGTCTTTTTCTTGGATCTGTATATTCTTATGGATCAGCTCGTCATTCGTCCAACTTGTTCCAGTCGTGGAGGTGCGTCACCGGTGTGTATCTATAGATTTAGTTGTGGTTTTTTTCGATCTGGTCGTTTATTTGCCCGATCTATTTGTTGGTCTTCCGATCTGGTCGTCGACGTTGTACTTTTTTCAGATCTACCGTCTCAACTCTATTTGCAAGGTCTGGCACTCACCGACGTTCCAATCTCTCCGGTTCGGATCTGTTCAAGTTTGTGGGTTATTTAAGTTGTTTGCTCGGAAAGGTAAAATTTATTTTTATATGAATTTTCAATTTAGTAATTTAAAGTTATTTCATTCATTTTATTTTTATTTTAATGATTAGTTTTCTTGAAATTTTGAAATTTAAGTTGGCATCATCAAGAAGCACACAGAAGCATTGTTTGGTAGACCTAACATTGCTATAACACCTCAAGGAACCATCGATCCTTCCAAAGATGAACAATTGAAGATTAGCTTTGGTGGTTTGAAGGGATTGGTTTTAGAAGCTGTCACTTTTGGTTCTTTCCTCTGGGACGTCGAAAGCTATGTGGATTCAAGGTACCATTTTTTTAGAGTTGAGCTATTCCTGCCAGAAGTATGTTTGTACCTATACAACCTTAATCTGTGTGTACCATGTTGTATATTAACTACATATGTGATTTTGACTGATAAAAAACTATACAAATTTAAGGGGAAAGAGTTTCATTTTTAGACTTTATAGGAATTTTCACAACATACTGTTATAGAATTCATTTCAACTTTCTTCCCTTCTTTCTGTGCACAATACACATGGACACATTTTGTTATCTCTGAACATATTATTTAGAAATTTGTTAATGTTGGAATGAAATTAGTAAAAAAATATGTACTTGGTTGATAGTCTTTCTTGGTGTGATTCAAGTGTATATCAAAATCCTTTTCATTCAATTATATATAAACTAATTTGGTCTTACTTGGTTGTTTGATGTGGTTCAAGTGTTATTTCATTAATTTTATGTTTTGTTCCAATGAGTAAGCTTCTTAAAATTTGTTAACATTGGAATGAAATTAGTTCAAACATATGTATTCGATTGATAATCTTGCTTGGTGTGGTTCAAGTGTATATCAAAGTCCTTTTCTTTCAATCATATATAAACTAATTTGGTCTTACTTGGTTGATTAAACTTTATTGGTGTGCTTCAAGTGTTATTTCATTAATATGTTTTGTTCCAATGATTAAGCTTCTTGAAATTTGTTAATGTTGGAATTAAATTAGTTAAACAATATGTACTCGGTTGATAGTCTTGCTTGGTGTTGTTCAAGTGTATATCAAAATCCTTTTCTTTCAATTATATATTGTTACACAAAGAAAATCAAGAAATAGAACAGTGTAGCTGGCAGTTGAACCGTTGTCGACCTTTTTTTGTTAAGTGTTGCAACTTCTAGAGCTTGACTGAATCGTCTGCACATATATAAACGAAATCAAATGTGAGATTAATGTCAGAGTGAATAAGAAATCGAAAGAGCAAGGCATTCGTTTTGTAATACTTTGAAGAGTAATAAAAGAGAACCTCCCAATTTATACAGTGGACGTAAGCCTTTTGCCGAACCACTTAAACTCCTATGTCTTTTCTTCTTACCTCTACTATCGTTTAGATTTTGCTAAAGTATCGTTTACACGATCGTGTAGTTCCTATCGCATCATGTACACGATTGTTTAGCTCCACGTTCAATCGTCTATACGATCGTTTAGCTCCCCAGCTATCGTCTATACGATCGTCTAACTTCAGTCAACTATCATCTATACGATTTGTCTAACACTTCCTCCTATCATTTACTTAATTGAACTATTGTTTAGTTCTTGGTGCATCGTCTACATGATCATGCAATCTTTTGGTAAACGATAGAAGGATTTTCAAGCATTAACATTCTATCTCCCCTAACTCTCTAATTGTTATCAACAATTATATCTAAGTGTTTTGTGATTATTAACGTGAAGATCTAGTCATTTGGGATAACAATTAGTATCAGAGCTCAGTAAACAGTTCAAGACAAACTCCAAGATTTGAATTCTTGATACAAACTAGTAAATCTTGAAGACCAAGAATGGGAACTACCAGATATAAGATTGAGAAATTCGATGGCAAGACAGACTTTGAACTGTGAAAAGCAAAGATTAAAGCAGTCCTTGGGTAGCAGAAGGCTCTCTTGGCCATTACGGACCCTGCAATGTATCCTGAAACACCCTCTGAGGCAAAAAATAAAGAACTTATTTGAATCAAAATGCATATGGAACCATGTTCTCAATACACATATAATGTTGGAGGCAGGAATTGTCGACCAGCTACTACCTATGCCCTTGGAATAAGTTGAATGAGATATATTCTTCAACAAGATCTTTTTCCCAAAAAGCTTTCTTGAGGGAAAGATTCTGTCACTTATAAAATTGGATCCAACAAAGTCTCTCATGGATATCTTAATGATTTCAAGAGGCTGTCTCTTGAGTTCAGACTTGTTGGAGATAATATTGGAGAAGAGGAATGAGGCGTTCATACTATTAAATTCTCTACCAGAATCTTCAAAGATGTGAAAGATTCATTTGAAGTGACGGTAGAGAAAGAATTTACCCATAGCATGCTATCATATCAGTTGTAACGAGTCAGAGAACGTTGAGGTTTTGGATGCCCTAAAGTTCGTCCTGGTCGTTTGTAAAACGTATATACGAAACGCTCCGTGTGCTGTTAATAGTATGATATTTAATTTCACATTTCTTGGTTTTTTCTGCTCAGTTACTTGTTTTATTTGTTTTACCACAACCAATAAACATAAATCCCTGTTATCTTGTTTGTGACCTCAAGCCATGTATGTTGGTGACATACAAGGTGGATCATGTCTTGAGTGCATAACCAAAATAGTCTTGTAGATATACTAGATTATGAGGGAAAACCTTATCCATCAGAACACTACGATGCGGCCGCTTTGTGAATGGTCACAAGTGTGTGAACTGTCACAGATGGTCTGATCTAGATTCATTCATGTTGAGGACATGCGAGCGGGCATCTATTATACAAAGAGTTTGTTAAAGACATGACCACAAAGTTTTGTTAACGTCTCGTTATTATAAACACCGTTCATGACAGAGATTCACTTCACTAGGATGACCATAAGTAACATGACCTTCAATACTAAAGTGAGTGGAACTCCTACCCATTGAGGGTGGTCCTTCGATTTTTATAGGTGCGAATGGCCAGGTCGTCGATTTAAACCTACTATTTTCGGGATTCGTCTGATTTAAGAGGTAGGAAGTCAGCTACACAAGATGGAATTTACTTCTTCATCGAGGCAGGGGTAAGTAGATAGATAGCTCCCTTAAGGGTTGATTCCGAAGCTTGAACGATGTGGCTCCACACACCTTCTCTTGGTCCGAGAGGTGTTCACACATAGTAGGACTATGTTGTATTGTTCATTAGAGGAATCAATGGTACTTAAGGAGTGAGATGTAACTACAGGGGCAAAAAGGTAATTTGGCCTAGCTGTACTTACAAGCATCTGTGAAGAGTCATCGTACTCATGATTGGTTATATTCGATGGACACAGAACTATATCTGTGGTAAAAAGAGTTTAGCTGTTGGTCTTTAGTGGAATGCCTGACAGTTAACGGATGATGAATCTCGTGGCCAAAGAGTTTAGTCATCTATTCATGGACCATTGGAGCTTCGAGCCACAGGTCCATTAGGTCCCCTAGGTAGCTTGGATAAAGTCGAGAACCAGTATTTGGGTTAATTTGAAATATTCAAATTGACTAGAGAAAGTTCGATTATATATGATATAATTGGACTGATTAATTATATATGATATAATTGGCTAAATGTATGAGATACATTATTTTGGAAGAAATTCGATATAAATATGATTTATATCAAGTAAAAGAGAAAATACTATAGTAGATATGTGATATCAAACTATAGGATATAAACATAATATGATTATATTTATTCATTAATTGGTTGATTAATTATATGATAATTAATCCTTTTTTCACGTTCGGACGTGGGTTGGTGGGCAGCGTTGGTTATTATAACCGATGAGTTAAAATGAAAATAGTTTTCATTTTTGCATCGCCGATCATTTGCCCAAAACGATTTCGTGGAACCACGTTGCTGAAAGAAAATGATCGCTCGAGAGACTATACGATAATCGCTTCTCCGCCCAAACGATCGTCCACTTCGCGCTAAATGATCGCACACTCTCGTTTACACGATCGGATAGCTTCTCTAAAGGATTATATAGTGTGCCGATTTAACTAGACGATTGTGTACCTTTTCCTAAACGATCATTCAGTAAATCCTACACGATCGTGTAGCTCCTCTAGACGATAAGCACTTCTACTATGCGATAGCGTTGTTTTCCCTCCCACTTGCTTATTGCCTACACGGATTCGTGTTTCCTCTTCCTTTACCAAATTCACCAAACCCACACCCTTGAGGTTTCAACTCCGAGGAAGTACCCGAGGCTCTTTAGTGGTTGGTGTCATCCCTGTTGTGTGTGAGTTCGCAGTTGTTTTCGTGCTGCTACAATCGCACGTTTCCGCCGTGGGTGTTGGTAGAATCCACTTTGGAGGGATCCGCTTGCATTGGAGTTCCTAGATTGAAGATTGTCTTTCAACTGGTATGGAACTCTGTCCCTTTTGATAATTTATTGTCGTTAAGCATGCCGATAATTACTTGTTTGCCATAACTGTATGTGTTGAATGATATAATATTTGCATTTCGGTCACTTGCAGACATTCAGAGCGATTCCGAACGCACTCATGGAACTCTTAGATATGATACCCTCAATGACATTGCAAATGAATAAGAGAATCAACAGAAAGGTTGAAGACTTTGTTCTCAAAGGGAGAAGAACAAGAAACAATGGGAAAAGAAACAAAAAACAATGGGAACAAGTATAGATAAAGATCATTTGTCACAAAATGGGGCACAAGAAAAGGATGTTATGTGTCTTGAAGAGAAAATTACTCACAGAACAATTAGGGAAGGTAAATAGACCGACGGTTTTTGTATTGAGAGAATTTCCCTAGTCTATTCAGATCTTTAGCTACTACTGGAAGTGGAAGGTGCACAGACTAAAATACTATGGAGAACTCAAGATTGGGTGTTAGATTTTGGTTGCTTCAGTCACATGACCACCATTCAGGGTGATGGTTTTGCACTTATAAGAAGGGGATGGTTGGATTGATCTATATGGGAAACAATAATACTTGTAGAGCTATGGGAATAGGTCTGTGTCCTTGAAGCTGCCAGGATTGTTCAGCTAAAATTGATAAGGAACTTGAGGCATGTTCCAACTTTGAAGGGGAATCTCCTTTCTTTGGGGATGTTTGATGCCATAGGCTGTGAATATACGGTGTGGGAGGCACCTTTGAAATTATTAAGGATTCCAAAGTGGTCTTGGTGGCAACCTAGGTAAATGATTTATATATCATCAAGGATGTGTAAATGGCACACTCCACTTTGTTAGAAACTGATGAGGAACCTACTGAAGACGAGTTGTGGCACAAAAGACTCTCTCATATCAGTGTAAGGGGGCTGCAAGTGCTATCTTGTCACACCCTGTCCCAGACTACTCTCTTAACCTAGGAAAGGACATGACTGTAGCAGTTATCAACCCTTTTGTTGACACTTACTGCCTAAAAAATCTTGCAGAAATAACTCTGATATCAATGAACAAATTCAACAACCAACTAATTAAGTCAGCTATACTCAGTAAAATTTAAGTCAAGGAGATAACAGCAGCTGATTCAGTAGGCCCATTTTATTTTACAACAATGTAATGTTTATACAAATCCAAGACTTGGTTACAAAGTTTACAACAACAACTGTAAAACCCTCCAGAAGTGTAATTGTGGCAAGTGGCAGACTTTGACCTTAGCAGCACCCTAGAACTTCTCACCTTGCACTACCTAAGAAGAAAACATGAAATAACAGAATGAGCTTCACAAAGCTCAGTGAGTGGTTAGAAATTTCTAGAGTCTATTTCAACTCATAAATAACAAGCATATCATAACTACGAGATTGTATTCAAACCACAGCTTTGAACGATTCTGGTCTCAACTTCTATCTACATGCACGGTAGATAGCTAAACTGATAACTAACTAGAATGAGTATGCTATCTACCTACACCCATGGTAGATAGATAACTATTACTAAATACAACAATTACTCTTTACGTTTCCTTTGTCTCCTATGTGCATATAGCTCCCTGCTCATGGGCTCAGAATCTAGGTCTGTCGGTCCTCTAACCATACCATATGAGGATCCTCCCACAGGCTCAGGAACTAGGCCTCTCAGTCCCCTGACCATCCCGTGAGGTTTTGCTTATGGGCTTAGGCACTAGGTCTATTGACCCCCTGACCATCCCGATCACATAATCTCATTCTCATGCTACTTACCCGACAGCTTGACCTTGTCATTGCGTAGTTCTCCAGCCAAATTTTGGAGATCTTACTCCTGGAGCCCTACCCTGAAAACTAGACTCTCCTAGCTTTTCAGGATTTAGTTTGAAATCACACGATACAACGCTAACGAGTTTATCTCGTGGGGAGAACTCTCGTCGACCCAAGTATAGGAACCCTACTTCCTGTAACTTTGTCTGTTCCAGCAACATCTCTCACTCTTGAACCATCTTGTACCTAACCGCAATGTTGTTCCTTGCATACCAACAAGGTAGTCTCCTCCAAGAATATTACATCTTCTTTATGATGTTTTATAGGCTGAAAGAAGAATATATTGAGTTCCTCATTCTAAAGTCCTTGGCCCTTAATTTAAGGCGTTCCAGATTGGCTCTAAGGCCGAACACCTCCAACTTGGCCCATGTCCAAGTGTTTTCCTTAGCATCTTAACAGAACTTCCAGCCTTCTCTCACCTCCTACTTGAGCTGTCTTCTTCAACCTTATACCATTAATGCAACCCTTGCATCAATGAAATCTTAAGTGTCTCCCCTCTATAGCTAATGCTTGAGGCTTAACCTTTGCATGTCTACTCGTACATCCACCTCAATTTGCTTAAGGCATAAGGTCACCTCCTAGCAAGCCACATGTTTGGATGACAATCCTCATATGCGTTCATGCCTTCTTATGCATCCATCCACTCAATATGCGTTCAATGCTAGGATGATGACAACACCCCTTTCAATGCATACTACTAGCCTCGATTATCCAACAGCATAACATATTACCAACACATAGCATATCACCAATGCATAGCATATCAACTAATTCATAGCAATCACTATGCAATCCACCTTAGCATCGTTCCATCCGCATGGCTTATATCTTTAGCAAGGCCAGCACATCCAACACTAATCCATTCATGCATGTGCCATAAATCGACATTACTACCCAAACGCATTCCCCT
>NC_052354.1:409383-414293 GCF_009727055.1 Benincasa hispida
CCCTCGGCCGCATACGTGCACACCATCGGCCGCATACCTTCGGTCACATACCGTAGGCCGCTCCATCGCACGCCCTCGGTTGCACACTCACGTAGCAAAGCCGCCGCAGACCATCAATGCATAGTACCGTGTGCATGTCATCAACACATAGCATGGTCTCATGACATCAACTCATAGCACCACGCGTATGTCATCAATGCCTAGTTCTGTCGCATGACATCAACGCATAGCACCACGCACATGTCATCAACGCATGGCACGGTCGATGACATCAACGCATAGCAGCACGCATATGTCATCAATGCATCCCTTCGGCCGCAAACCATCGGCCATATACTCTCGCGTCTAATGCATCTATCGCATCCGCCTCCATCACCGCATGCCATCCACCGATGCATGCCTCGCATCACCGCATGCCCTTTGCACTGCATGCCCTTGCACCACTGCAACCTACCAATGCATCTCCTTCGACCGCATACCTTTGGCCGTATGGAGGCATACCATCGTGTCCAACGCATCCATCGCAGCCATCGTACCCCATGTGTTGATCTAACCTCCAGCCGCATAGACGTATACCATCGTGTCCAACTTATCCATCGCAGCCGTCGCACCCAATGCGTTGATCTAACCTCCAAAAGTAGTGGTTGCCGCATGCATTATTCTTGGCCCTAATTCAATCTCTCTCTTCATGCCCAAGTAACCTCTCAAACTTTATGGCCAACGAATGGCACTACATAAACTCATAGTCCAACACTTAGTCATTTTCTTCTTAGCTTCCACTGCATGGTTATAGCTTCCACCGCATAGTTACTCTTGGCAATGCCTCTTGCCAATACTTCGGCCAATCATACGTCCAACCTTACAAACGCATGGTTGCCTTTTCAACTTATGCGTTAATGTCTCCTAACTCTTAACGCATGGATCCTTTTGACCTTACACTTAGCCAAATTTCATCAATTAAAGCTTAACTCAAAACTACTCAAGGAAAATCTATTCAACGCTTAGAAATTTCTTTCACTTCAACATAGGATTTAACTTTCACTTAGTTAATTCCTTTCAACATTTGCTTAAGTAAGGAAAATGGAAATCCAGGTTTCACATATCTAAACAAGGAATACTACCAAGGGGTGTTGGAGATAGCCTTAAATTTTGTGAACATTGTATATGTGGCAAAGCAACAACACAGAAATTCCCCAAAGGACAACACACTTCAAAGGAAATCCTTGAATATGTGCATTCAGACTTGTAGGGGCCAGCTCACTCTCCATCTCTTAGTGGAGCAAGGTACTTTCTTTCTTTTGCAGATGACTACTTAAGGAAGAGTTGGGTTTACTTTTTAAAATCCAAAGATGAAGTATTCAGTAGATTGAAAGAATGGAAGATCTTGATTGAGAAGCATACTTCTAAGCAAATTAAACATTTGAGAACTGATAATAGTTTAGTTTTGTGGAGAGGAGTTTAATTTGATTGCAGGGAGCATCACATAGTAAGACGTAGAACTGTTAGGTACATACCTCAACAAAATGAAGTAGTTGAAAGGTTGAATGGAACAATGCTGGAAAGAGTAAGATGTCAGTTGTCCAATGCCTTGTTGCCTAAAAAATATTGGGTTGAAGCTGTCTCCTACACCATATACAATCTTAATAGATACCCTCGTCAAGGCAGCCACCTAAGCTGGAACACCTAAAAATGTTTGGTTGTGTAGGCTACGTGTACCAAAGCCAAGGGAAGTTGAAACCAAGGGCTGTAAAGTGCAAGTTCTTAGGCTTTACACCGAGAGTAAAAGGCTTTAGGCTGTGGCATCCAGTCGAAAAGAGGTTTGTGAATAGTAGATATGTGATCTTTAGAGAAAATGAGATGTTCATGATGTCAGAACAACCATTTTCTACAAGTAAAAAGACTAGTAGCACTAGATTTGAGATGGAGCCTCAGAATGATCATGAAGCTTCTAGTTCCTCTCAAAATCAAGAGTTAGAAGGTGATGAGGCTACTAAAACCAGTGAGCATGTGTCAAGTGATCAAGTTGAGACACATGGGTACTTGCACAACTACTCATTGGCTAGAAACAAACCTAAATGAACAATAGGACCACCAACAAGTTACCAAGAGTCTGATTTTGCTAGTGTAACATCCCGAGTTTTTCATAATTCAAATTCTATATTTTCGTAAAATTTGAAGACATTTTGTTAATTTTGAAAGTTGATTTTTGTTTAAAGGAAAATTTGGATTTTATGTCGCATTAATTTTATATTTAAGTTAATGTCAAAAATTTAATTTAAATCAGGGAAATTGGTTTAATTTTGAAATTGGATTTTAAGAGGAAAAAGAAAAGGGCGTTTAAAATAATATCAAATAATATATACTAAAATATATTATGGATTAGGAAAGAATTAAAATGAGATAGGAATAAAATAAAATTAAAAATGCTTAGATTGGCTCTAATAAAATAAAATAAAACTAAAATAAAATATTTTTTTCTTTCCTTTTTAAAAAGTTTCTCCCCTTCCACTTCTTGAAGCCCTCACGCCCCTCCTTTCACGTCTGCCCCTAGCCGACCTCCACACGCTAACCTATCATTTGCTCCCCACCTGCCTGAAGCCATCTTCGCGGCCGTCATATCCAATCAACGAGCGTCACCGCCATCATCTTGTATCCAGCCTTCGGCCTGCAACGTAACGCCATTCCTTCCATGTCAAGCACGGGTTCGAAGACCACCGATTTTGTTCGACCAAAGCCACTGTCAGTAGGTCCCAGGTCAACTGTAGTTAGTCTTCATCGGCGGAGTCTGCGCTGCGTCACCGGTTCTGTGCAAGCCTAGTGTGAAGCCCCAGAAGTTTTTTAAATTCTTTTTTTTTTAAAAAAAAAAAGAGAGTGGTGGTTAATCTTTTAGGAAAAAAAAAGAGGGGTTAAGGGTTATAAAGGGTTTGGGGGGCAGCTTGGGATTGTGGTGCAAAAAAGAAAAAAAAATCTTTTTTTTTCTTCTTCTTCTTTCTCCGGTTCGCGAAACCCCCTCTTTCACTGTGCAGTCGCCCTCACTGTCAACCAAGCGTGATCGTCCTCGCTGTTCTAGTCGTGCCTCTTCACCGATCGTGTTTTCATTCGTCGACAGCGTGCCTAGCCGAAGCTGCCGTCGAGCGCACACTAGAAGACACAAACCATCGTTGACCGCACTCGCTAATTGTTTTCTTCCCCATTCGCAACTCGACCATTGGTCCTTGTTGTGCCTAGCCGAAGCTGCCGTCGAGCGCACACCAGAAGACACAAACCATCGTTGACCGCACTCGCTAATTGTTTTCTTCCCCATTCGCAACTCGACCATTGGTCCTTGTTGTTAGCTTCAACCACCTCCAATCGCTCGACCGCGGGTCTCCAGCCATGCAAGCTTTCCAGCCGCGCCGTGGACTTTCAGCCACGCCGAGTTTTTCTTCTGCCTCTGCTCATCTGCTGCACGTCAGTTTTACCGTCGATAGCCGAAGCCCAGTGCGCGTTAGATCGCTCACCTTGTTCAATCGCGCACCAGAAAAGTGCTGGTTGTTGCTGATTCATGGTTGGTTCCACCTGATTCTTCTATTCGGGGTAAGTGTCAGTTCCTTTTTAGCAGCTCACTGTCTTTTGAGATTCTTGGGCCTAAGCTAACCTTCACCATGGAGTTTGTGATTGGTTTCAGGAACGTGTGGCGGTGAAGGAAGTTCTCGAGTAGAGTAAGGTCTCTTTTTGGGAAAGTTCGTTATCTTGAGGTAAGTGGTTTACCGTCGGTTGCCCTAAGATTTTGATAAGCCTGCTGAGAAATTTTTAAGTCATATGTGAAACTGTGATGAAATCTGTTATGGGTAATTGTGCTAAATTTGATGTGCTGAATTTGAAGTATTCATACTGTGATGAAGTTGGACGTAAGGGTTAAGGGGATACTGTGATAAGGTGCATCAATAGACAGGGATAGTGGGCCAATGTTCATGTATGAATAGACTGTAATAAGGCTTGATATATGAGTAGACTGTGAAACAGTTGAAGTATGGATAACGGTGTTAAAGTTTGATGTTGATTCATGGCCTTGATTTCATGCTTATGTCTGAGATTGTACTAGTTGTTTGTATGCTCATGTTCATATGAGACTTTAGTGGCTGTTAGTGTTACCATTTGACTATGCACATCGCATGTGAGAGCCTTCGGGCCCACACACTATGCTCGGTGTCCTTTTTGGGGTCACCACTTGTGTTTTATGCCCGTGACCTTTGTGTCACTACTTATGAAAGCATGCCTTCGGGTTCTAATAACTTGTAAAAATACAAGTTATTTATGCCACCTTATCTAGATATTGCGTCCAAAAGTTAGTAAATATGTGCTGAGTGTATGAAAATTAGATTCGAATTACAATAATTGTAAATGATTGCAATTACACCTACTAACACCATAAAGATGGAAGACAAGTCGAATTTTACTTTGTTTTGCAGGAAACCAAGTCACCGCTTGCGCTCAAGGCTCACGAGAAACTGATCAACGCATCTTTGTCACATTGCACCCATCAATCAATAATGAAGAAACGATTACTGCAATGACAGTGCAATGCAACAATCGATCCAAAGCTGATTTTCAACCACATGCGGTAATAAAAACAACACCGTATGCGAACTCACGTTCGAAAGATGCAGCTGAGCAACCAAAAGCGGAGGATTGAGACACGTGTACAACTAATAGTTGTGCAGAATTGACGGTTTGATTTCATAACAGAAGAAATAATATCCCTCCATCTTTGGAATTACCATAACCATCAGTGGGGACCACAAGGCCAAAGTCAAAGACCTGCACCTATAAATACCCCATAGATTTCAGAGAAAACTTATGCTACTTGATACGGGGCCAAGTGCTACTAAATTGATGAGAGAAAAGGCTGAGCTAAGTGCTTAAGTGAA
>NC_052354.1:414868-417213 GCF_009727055.1 Benincasa hispida
TCTATTTCAACAAAGACATGTGGGAGTGTGGCCGATCACTGAAAGGTGTACGCCAAGAAAAGAACGGAACAGTATTTCTAGCTTCAACGCAATTGAGAACTTGCGCTGTTTATATTATTTACCATGGAATTTATGATTGGTTTCAGGAACGTGTGGCGGTGATCTCGAGCGGAGTAAGGTCTCGTTTTGGGAAAGTTCGTTATTCTAAGGTAAGTGGTTTACTGCTGGTTGCCCTAAGATTTTGATAAGCCTACTGAGAAATTTTTATGTCATATATGAAACTGTGATGAAATCTGTTATGGGTAATTATGCTGAATTTGATGTATTCATACTATGATGAAGTTGGACGTAAAGGTTAAGGGGATACTGTGATAAGGTGCATAAGTAGACTGGGGATAGTAGGCCAATGTTGATGTATGAATATACTGTAATAAGGCTTGATGTATGAGTAGACTGTAAAACAGTTGAAATATGGGTAACGATGTTAAAGTTTGATGCTGATTCATGGCCTTGATTGCATGCTTATGTTTGAGATTGTACTGACTATTTGTATGTTTATGTTCATATGAGACTTTAGTGGCTGTTAGTGTTACCATTGAGCTATGCACATCGCATGTGTGATCCTTCGGGCCCACACCCTATGCTCAATGTCCTTTTTGGGATCACCACTTGTGTTTTATGCCCGTGACCTTTATGTCACTACTTATGAAAGCGTGCCTTCGGGTTCGCCCCTTATGCCTATGTCTATGATGCCCTTGTGCATTTTGGTTCAATGGATAGACTAACAGATCACTGAGTGGGCCTAGTAGTGGGCTGCTTACTAAATATATTTTTATACTCACCCTTTTCTTTCCCTATTTTTCAGGTAAGGGTAATGACAGACTGGCACATGACAAGAGAGATCCATGACCTGGCCATTAGGACGATTTACTGCTTCCACATCTAGTATCATGTTTTGAAATCTGGTTTAGAAGTTAGGAATCTTACACTTTCATGCAAAATACATCAATTTTTTTATTTGACTATTTAATTTCCTTCATTTTTTGTAGTAGGGTTTAGGGGTACCCCGAATGGTAAATTATTTTATTTTATTTTGCTTTAGTTTATTTACTATTATTTAATTATGTTTTCATATCTTTGCTCATTTGAGCATTATTAAATAAAATTTGGCTCTTTTATTTGATGGTTTAAAAGAAATTGTACGGTTAAGCCTATGCACGCATGAAGTAGTGTCCTAGAATTAGTAGGAAACTAGGGTCGTTACACCCAATTCGTTTTCACAGTCGTTGTTGTCTTGGTCGTCGGATTTGGACAGATTGATTGGTTGAGGGGAATTGCTTCAAGTTGCTATTGGTGTTTGGTTTCTTGATTTAATTGTGGGATTTTGACTCGAGGTAATTTAGGGGTACCCGATATGGTTAATTATTTTATTTTCTGTATTGCTTTTTTAAGTTTATACTTTATTTAATTTATGTTTCATTATCTTTTGCTCATAATTGAGCTTATAAAAAATTTGTCCTTTTAATTGATGTTTAAATGAAATTGTAACGGTTATAGCTATGCCCCCACGGGTCCAATTTATAAGTGTTTTATATATTAGTATATGTTGTGTCTTTGGTCGATCGGATTTTTGGAACAGATTGATTGGTGAGGGGAATAGGCTTCAAGTCTGGCACTTGGATGTTTGGTTCTTGATTTGAATCTGTGGGATTTTGATCGAGGTATATTACTACTGGTAATTCGCCTTTGCCGGCGATACAATTTAATGATTTATGTTGAGATTTAAACAAGAATAATTTTTCATATTCTGAGGATTAATGAACTGTTTAGAAAAAGATATATGAGCATTTGATAAGTTATGTCTGAACCATATTTTAATGCATGAGCAGCCTGAATTTTAGAAGTATGATATAATATGTATGATTGAGGGCGTGAATATAAGTTAGTGGCACTCCTACTGGAATTGTCTTAAAGTTAAATGAGGATTCGATTTATTATTTAGTTATGTGAATTTATATGAATGTGTAAATCGTTTGTAATATTATTAATGACAATCTCGAATATTTGATTGTTTGCATAGTTAGTGTTATATATTGATTACTAGAGTTTATCTATATAAACACTTAGGAGTAATTACCGTATGTTGATGGTTTAATTAACCATGACCTTTAATGAAGAGATTTAGAGACTAATTGATTATTTGAATTGTTATATTAATATGAATTAGGCAATCTCTTCCTTTCTAGTACTATGTGACTGTATGTGTAAGTGATCATGTCCAAGGGGCTAGTACATGAAAAGAGATGTACATAGGGCGGTATATTTATGGTTATTCGTAGAGTTCT